>NC_056725.1:600649329-600949329 GCF_019279795.1 Protopterus annectens | reverse complement strand
TCTGGGTAGGTGTCATGGTGGCACCGATGATAGACTGCGCAGGAATGGGTACCAGTGTTGGTGTGGCCAGTCTGGGGCAATCAGGATTGCCCTTGGGTTTTCTTGCCTTATCCTGAGTAGTACTCTTGTAAGAAGAGACAGAGGGGGAAATGCATAGATTGAGAGGTTTACCCACTGGAAGGATAGGGCATCTACTTTCCAGGCCTTGCTGTGAGGTACACTGGTGCAGAATTTGCTGAGCTGGAAATTGTAGGGGAGGCAAATAGGTCCACCTTTGGGGTACCCCATTTCTGGGTTAGAAGGCTGAAGGTGTTGAGGTCTAATTGCCACTTGTGTGGGTCTAGAAGATTTCTGCTTAAGTCATCTGCCAGAGTGTTTTGTTTGCCTGGCAGAAATTAAGCTTGCAGGTGAATTTGCATAGCCAAGGCCATGTTCCACAGATTCATGGCTAGCCTGCAGAGGTGATAAGAGTAGGGTCCCCCCTGCTTGTTGATGTACTAAGTCACTGTGGTGTTGTCATTTTTTATCAGAAGGGGCCCAGGTGATAGTAGGGATCTGAAAGCTGTCAGAGTGTGCTGAACAGCTAGCATCTGTTTTTGGTTGATATGCAGATGAATTTGGTTTGGGCTCCAGTGGCCCTGAATGCGCCTACCGCCCAGATGTGCACCCCAGGCATAGTCTGATGCGTCTGTGGTTAGGGTCTGGGTGGTGTGGGGTTGTGTGAAGGGAAGGCCCTTGTTGTGGTTGCATGCTGCTGCCCACCAAAGAAACTTTGTCCTTAGACAAGGTATGATAGATATGATGGTTTCCAGGTTCTGAGAATGCTGGCACCAAAGACTTTTTAAGTACCATTGAAGTTTCCTCATATGCAGTCTGGCATATGGAATTAGTAGAATGCAGGAGGCCATGAATCCTAGAGCCTGCAGGATTTTTGTTGTGGATAGCTGGGTTCTGGTGGACATTTGAGCGAAGTAGTCTGTCAGATAGGCTTTTTTTTCTGGAGTAAGGAATGCCATCTGGGATGCTGTGTCCAAGCTTGCTCCCAGGAATACAATGTTTTGACTGGGGACTAGTTTTGATTTCTTTCCATTGATAGTGTACCCCAGGGAGGTTAGTAGGTCCTTTACAAATGTCAGGTGCTGCAACAGCTTTTCCTGACTGTCTGCCTGAATCAGGCAATCGTCCAAGTAAGAGTAAATTTGAAATTTTCTCTGTCTGCAACAGGCAATGGCTGGAGCCAGACATTTTGTGAAGACTCTGGGAGCAGTGGATAAGACAAAGGGAAGTGCAGAGAACTGATAATGCATAGATCCTGCCCTGAAACATAGATATTTCCTGCATGAGTCCCTAATAGGGATGTGCAGATAGGCTTCCTTTAGGTCTAGGGTGGCTAACCAGGCATCTTTGGTCAGCATAGGGAGAAGCTGCTGTAGGGTGAGCATTTTGAATTTTGGTACCACCAGGAAGGTGTTTAGAATAGATAGATGTAAGATTGGGCACCAGGTGCCCTCTTTTCTGGGTACCAGGAAAAGTCTGGAATAAAAACCTTGGCCTACCTGTTCTGCAGGAACAGGCTGAATTGCCCTTATGGACAGCAGGGAGTGAACTTAGTTTTGTGCCTCTGCCCACTAGTTTGGAGGAAGGTCTGGGAACTCTTTTGTGGTTGGCAGCATGTGGAAATAGAATTTGTACCCCTGGGATATGGGTCTACTTTATTAACGTGAAAGCTTAAAACAGCGAATCCATATGCATCCAACCATATGCATCGAACCGAGAAACCATTGAAACACAATAAAAATGGAACTACACAACAAACATGACATATAACAGCTATAGGCAGGGGGGCAAACTCAGAGATCACACTACATTGAAGTAAATGGAAATCTCCACCTACAGAAATTTCCATTTACAGTTTTCGACGGTTCGCACTTTTGATGCATATGGTTCGATGCGCATGCATTAGCTGTTTTAAGCTTTCACATAAATAAAGTAGACCCTGGGATACTATGTTGAGGACCCATCGATCGTTGGTGATGGAGGTCCAGTTTTTTGTATGGTGGGCAAGTTTTCCTCCTAGGGGCATGAGCAATTGGGCAGAGGTGAGGAGTGGAGCTGAGAAGTCATTGTGAATTCTTTCCGTAAGGGGGTGGCTTAGAAGTGGAGGTACTCCATTGCTTAGATCTCTGCAAACCCTGAGACTGTAATCTGGGGGGTCTGTTTCCCCTGGGTCTAGTTTGAGATGGCCTTGAGGGGGCTGGAAAGGACCAATGTTTCAAGGGGCAATGCCTGCTGAATCTTGGAGGCTGAACTTGCAAAAAATCTTTTGAGTGTCTGCATAGACTTAGCATTTTCTTCATCTTTTTTAAAACCTCTTTTGCTTTGGTGCCAGACAGACTGTCATTGTTTAAAGGAGCATCCAGTAATTTTTATTTGACATGGTCTGGCAAGGTCTGCTCTTTACGCCAAGCATGCCATCTAAGTACAAAACCTGTGACTGCTGCTGACCTGCAAGATGCCTCTAGGGTGTCAAACCCACATTGTAGGGTATGTTTGCTGACTTGGCTTGCAGAATGCATAAGCTCCTGTAATTCTGTATTTTCTGCAGAGTCAGGAAAGGTAGATAATTTTTGCTTAATAAGTTCCATGGTATGTTGCTGGTATTTCAGCACGTGGAACTGACAATTCAATGCGCTAATGGCGAGAGTTGCAGAGGTGTATACTGTTTTACCCTATCTGTCTAAAGCTCGGGAATCCCTATCCAAAGGGGTGGGATTCTTAGCTGTAGTTGCTTTTATTCCTTTAGGTCCTTGGGAGATGACCTCTAAGTCAACAGTAGGATTTTTTAAAAGAAATTTGTGAGAGTCAGGGACTCTATAGTACCTGCCTGGTTTCCTTGAAGCAGGAGGTAACATTTCAGGAGTTAAATTGGATTCCATAAAGACATCATCCACAACAGCCAGAACAGGAGGGCTAGCTAAGGGTCTGTGCTGTGGTAAATCTAAAAATTCCCTGAGTCTCTTTTTGGACTGAGGATAATCCTGGTATTCCCAGTGGAAATGCTCTCTTAAGGTATGTAGGGTTTCACCAAAAGAAAAATCCTCTGGAGGGGAAGCAGAAGGAATAGATTCCTCTACATCTAAATCCTCATAGGCAGATAAAGGCATGTCTTCATATTCAGAAACCTCACAGTCGTTGGACTCTTAGTCAGTTAAAGCTGCTGGGGACAAGTCTCTCTTTCTTTTAGCAGGGGAAGGCTGGCTTCCCCTAATCAGCATGATCAGGTCTTCTGCCATTTTAAGCATTTGAGATTGTGGCAAGGAAGCAGGAGCTTGAGTTTGGGTTGTCATTTTTTTAGGCGTAGCTCATACTCTTGGCCTTAGAAACTCGGTAGTTTTAGAAAGAACTGAAGACATGAAAGAAGTTGCCGGTTTGTGTCGAATATCGGTAATGCGAAGAACTTCCTCAGAAGCCAGTGCCTGCACAGCTAATGCAAAGAACTTCCTCAGAAGCCAGTGCCTGCACAGCAGCTCCGGACCCATCCAAGGTAGAGACAGCCACAGGTTCTGTAGTCAAAGAAGAGTCTCACAGCATACCGGACTACGAACGGGTCTCAGTAGCGGCCTACAAATCCATCAAAGCAGGCATCAGGGGCTGCAAAAGCACCTCACTGGGTACCGGCAAACTGGCAAGTAGCTTAGCGGAAGTGTCGTTGGCAGTTTTGGACCTGTGCGGTCTGTCTCTGTCTTTATCCTTGCATTTTTTTCTGAAGATTGGTAGTCGGATGACTTACCAAAGCCATTTCAGAATATGGAGATTGAGAACGAAAGTATTTAGCTACAAGGCCCAACAACGAATAGTTCAGTCGTTGAACAAAGCACAAAACGACAGTGAGGTACGTGGTGGTCTGGGCCTAAACAGGTGACGCAGTAAGAATGGAAATCTCGGTGTGGTATTTACTTTCCACAGGTGAGACAATTGTTAACTTTTTCTGACATCAGTTAGAGCAAGAAAAAAAGGCTCCTCAATGGGGTACTTAGATTTAGAAGACTTCAGGATGATTCAATTTCGGAAACGAAAACTCAAGTAGCGGCCGACCGGCACACGTGCAAACGTCTTCTGCTTTGGGCTCCTCGGCAAGAACGACTGATGTAATGGTGTCAGCTGCCTGTTTTTATACCCCTGACGACCTGATGTCAGTCCTGAAGTGACAGCAACTGACGCAGAAATACTAAGTCTCTGGTATTCTGGCCGACTGAGGGCTCCCTGCTGGCAGATAACCCAAGTGTGATGACTGCAACAGTGAAATACGAAGAACATCCTGTCTTTCTAGCAAATTCCTAAGTGTTGAGCTCTACTTCTTACCTCCAGAATCTAGAACAAATCCAGAAATAATTAGGGTCACTTTTAAAATATTAGTATTATTAACTTTAGAAGGTGATAGAAGAAGAAAATGTAATGTAACATGCATTTTCTGAAGGAAAATGGTAACTAATTATTGCCTTTATTTATTAAGTATAATTTACCACTTTTTCTCCCAAAATCACCAGTCTTAGGAGAGATTAGGAGGGACAGCGAAACAATTTGAGCCAAAATAAGGGACAACTGAATGTATAAGAGAAATATTTAAAACCTGTTCCTGATTTTGGCCCTTGTCCCCACCCCCATTATTTTTAATTTTCTCCACAATTCTTGAGTAAAGAAGTTGAGATGTATGATTAAGGGATCTGTGGTTTACCTTTTGTTATGATATTTGCAAGTCATAAAAACAAGGAGGGAGTTTGTGGTTGCCAGTTTTCATCTTATTATGGAGCCCTGAAAGTCAACAAACACCACAAAATTAGTGTCTGTTCAAGTCAGGGGATAATATGGATGCTAATTTTTGGAATGTTTCTAGGGTATGTGCTTTGCATAGGAACACAGATCTCACTTGTTTATTTTTCAGAAGATCTCTCATTGTCTCAAAGTTTGCTCAAGCCAACCCCAGATACACCAACACCAGTCAGTCAAAGCACTTTTCTAACTTTTCATTTTCCCCTGCTGTTAACAGTTGCAGCAACTCTTCTTAATTTGTGGCCTTTCTGCTAGATCAAACCTATGACCAAGACAATAAATCACAAAGCTACAAAGGCTCTGTGAGACTCTATGAATCATTGTCTAAATCGCAGTTGGTCAGACTGACCAGAAAGCACAGAAACTGTTAACAATAGAAGGTAATGGCATTAACAGTGTTTGGGAGTATGTGTTCAGTGGCATTGTGAAGAAAGGTCCAGTTTGTTGCAGGTAGCAGGCAACCAGATATGACATCACAAGTCCAAACTATTTCTGATTTACCTCATATTTTTTTCTTTTGCTTGTAGAATGTTTGACTTTCTGGTAAATCACTGCAGACTAAAGTCAGTCAGTAATGCAAAACGTTGGCGTTTCATGCTTCTTAGTGTTCCCAAAATTAGTACTGATGCAAAACCTATTGTTCTATTAACTCCGTAAGTGAATTAGAGCAATATTTAAAAGTTGTCCCTGATTATGGGGTTTTGTCCTCCCTTATTTTTGGCTTTGTCCCTGATAACTGAGTAAAGAAGTTGAGAGGTATGCCGGATAACCACACCAATCCCAGATGATTCTGCCTCATGTTTTTGCATTGCTCCTTGTAAATCTTGGCAGTTTTCTGGTATTTAACTTAGGGCTGCAGTCACAAAAGTAATGACAGACATCTGAATTTGACACTTCATATCTTTCAGAAAATACAAGAAAGTGTAATGACACTGTGTGGCTCTTATTTATTTCGTATTATCTGAAAGTAACTATAATTGCTAGAATTGTCTCTGGAGGAAATGAATGCTGTTTGCTCATTATCCTGGCTTTGCTTGAATAATTTGATTTGAGTGAAGCTTCTTGGAATACTTTAATGTGTGACTACTGTTTCTGTGCAACAAAGAAAAAAATCATGGCATAGTTATTATTTTTATTGCAAACAGACGTCTGAAGTGTACGCACAGGTGGCTATAACTGCTGGGTGGGGGGGTGGAGCGTTCTGCGGATGAGAATAACTGACTCTATTATTGTTTGCTCACTTTAAACAATCTGCATGACTAGTATGCATATGCAGGACATAAAATGGAATACTATTCTGTGTGTGTGAAACTAACGAAGTACATTACTACAACTTTCATCATTATTATTATTTTTACCATAATCAGATATCTGAGGTATACTAAGCCAACTGTAACTGATGGGTATGGAGACTATCTATGGATTAAATAGTCTTATCCTTGCCATTGTTTGATGACTGTTAATCAACAGTCACTGATCTCCATGGCAGGACTAGTATTATACAATGTATTCCATCTGCTGAAATCAGTGTAAAACTAGCTTTGTATGCTTGTATCTATTTGGGGTTGGGGTTACAGTATATTTAAGAGTAACAAGTTAGCTGTATTTTTTTTTTTTACTGTCCATCACAAGCAGCAGCATTGCACATGATAAGTGGTTACCTACCTTTGGGATATACCAAGAGCAGGGTGTGTTTGAAAGTAACTGCTCATCGGTACAATGGCACAGTGAGTAGTACTGTCATCTCACAGTACACGGCTCCAGTTGATTTCTTGACTGTGGCTTCTTTTGTGTGGAGTTTGCATGCTCTGCCTGTCTCCAGTTACTCTGTTTCTTCCAACAACCCAAAGATATGACATATGTGTATCGGTGGTCCTCCAATTCACCTGTAGATAAGTGTGTATGCATGTTGTTTGTGTGTGTGTGTGTGTGTGTGTGTGTGTGTGTGTGTGTGTGTGCATCTTGTGATATAGCTAACTTGTCACAGGCATTGCCAGTATGTATGGGTGTGTGTTTGTGTGCGATTTTAAAAATAATGTCACTGTTTTTATCTGTGGACACACAATACTGCTAGGCATGTGTATAACTCTTATGAATATCAGTAGAAAAACAAGAACAGTTACCTAGTAATTGTCTTTCAAAAGTAAGACAACAAATGCACCATACAACAGCCAGACCCTCTGAACTTTTAGTGCTTGGGTGGCCCCCACACGCCAGGCTAAAGAAATACATTTTGACACAGACTTAACAGTGGCCTCTGGCATGAAGGCCACACAGTCTAAGAATGGTCATGCTCAGAGATGTGCACAAAAGATTGTTGTAGACTGTGTGTATTGGGGGTGGGGGACTTGGGAATGGAGCTCTCATTATTTGTTTAACTTTCCTTACAGACTTCAGAGGTGTGCATAGAGGGTCACTATAGCTTGTGTAGGGGCAGTGTACTGTTTAAGAGCAGCAACTTGGACTAGACCACTGTGAACATTGATTTTGTGTGTGAGCCTCCTATGATATAATTACTTATTATATCATATTGTACATAACTGACTACTTTAAAGCAAGCATCCAGCAAACCATGACTCCCTCATGATATGCATAACAGATGCCATAAGTTTTATCCAAACCCATATTCTGCAAGCTGCAAGACAGTTTCTTATCCGTGACAAAACAGAGCCTCCTCTCACTATACTGCACAGCAAGTAACAATCGTAAGATCCAAACAAGTAAGCCTTGGATTCTGGCAAAGGATCTCCTACTGCTTAGTAATTATCAGTGTACTGCTGTTGTGTCACCTTGTTCAAGTATCTTTTTTAAAGGTTAATTATTCAACGGCTGATTATGTGCCTTAACTAGCTGCATGTCCTTCCAAGTGCTGCTATTGTTTTGCTGGGGTCTGCTGTCATTACTACTTTTACAAATGACATCAGTTGTAACTGTGATAATGATGTTGTATCTGTAGCTGTATTTTCAAGTGGATCTGTGATAATAGCATTGTTTGTCCAGCTGCATTTTTTAATTGTCTAAAACATGTCTTGTGTCTATAACTCAAGGTGTTTACATGCACGTTTGCATCATATTTCATTTATTGCTTTCCACAGTTAACTTGCTAGTAGGACTGAAAATTTATAATGCAGATTTAGGTAGCAAAAATCTGTGATTGTGTGTGTTCTTCTAATCAAACTCAGAACCTGAATATATTAACTCAAGCATGCTTGAATATGCCATACAAAGCAAAAATGTGGAAATTATGGTTTCAGTCTATTTCTGACAGTAGTCCTGACAGCCCACTGTATACATTGTTATGACTTTGGAAATAGCCATGGTATGTATCTTGAATATTTCCAAATGAATAATATAAAGTGCACAGTGGGCTGCCAGGACAATGACCAGAAACAGAACGGAGCCAAAGAGTCCCTACTATTCAGCAATTACAGCTGATGATTTGCACAATGTAATTTAAGTATTACAGTATTCAAATACCACACATAGTAACACACTCACCTTGCATGCAGAAGGCTATGGATTGTATCCCACATCAGGATGTTTGTGTCATCCTTTGTGTGAGATATCAAACCGAGGTCCCATCTGCTGGAGTTGGTGGTAGCTCATGTGGATGTAAAAGATCCTACAGCACCTATCAAGAAGAGTAGGGTAAGTTCCCCAATGCCCTGGGCAAATTTCCTTTCGAAGTGTAAATACCACCTTGGGTCTCCCCTGAAAAGAGGCTACTAGCCTAGTGGGATTAACCTAGTCAGCAAAGGATAGATAAATAAATACTGAGCCGTCAAATAGACTTGAAGTGGGGCAAAGAAAGGCACTAGCTCAATTTAGTAATGTTATATGAAATCTCTGTGCAATTACTTTTTAGTGCAACTCCAGTTGACACTATATATTGCTCCCATCACGTGGGCTTTTTATCTTAGTAAACAGTTTTACAAAGTTGACCTTTTAGTGTCACAAAGTGTTTTTCTGGAACTCAGCAGCCCCCCCCCCAGCATTTACTAGTACCCCTGACTCTTTTTTTTTTTTTCTTTTTTTCCTAATGCTCTTTAATCCTTCCAAGTTTAGTTTAGATGTCTTACTTTTAGCCTGCACTTTGCCTATTCCCCTACCTTCTCTGTTGTAAAAATGCTGTCATTTTCTGTAGAATAAATGTTTTGTGATTTAGCAACGTTATCATCCCTTGTAATCTCGATATTACATATTAAAAAAGTTTCACTTTGTTTAGTATAATTTCATTTAGCATTATCTACATTAGTCAATTTATTTTTCTATCTAGTTATTTGCTGTTAACGTCTCTGTTTCTTTTTTATTTTCTCATAAATGCTCTGAATCCTTAGATTGCTGTTCACTTGTATCCAAAATTCTAAAGGTGTCGTCTATAAAATCAAGTTTTATATGAGGTGAGTGATCTCTACTAACAGAAGGCATTTATTTTCCTAGATTTGTTATATTTGCACCTTGCCTAATACATTTTATCTCAGCCCAGTCATTAAAATATGCAATAGTATTTTTCAAAGCTGTGCTACTGTGCCAACTGCACAACTACAACCACTCACAGTAAGTCTAGATTTACTATCAGTAATATTACGCAGAATATCCAACTTTTTATATAAGGAACACATGTACCGAATGTTATTGTGTCTTACCTATGTAAATGTGTATATATATATATATATATATATATATATATATATATATATATATATACACACACACATATATATATATATATATATATATATATATGTATATATATATATATATATATATATATATATATATATATATATATATATATATATATATATATATATATGGGTCCACTTCTTAATTTCGAATGTCTCGGTTTCAAGATTCATAAAATCGAGGCCACAATCTCAAAGTTGTGAAATCTCAAAATTAAGAAATTAAATAAAAAATAAACACGTAAAATCATGTTTTTGCAGGGGCAAGCCCCCCCCTGCACCCCCACACCCCCTGCAACTTAAATATACTTGCTCCGAGATCACGCTACAGTGAACAGAATGGTAATAGACATCGCCATACAGTGCAGAACGGGAACATTACCATTCTCTTCACTGTAGGGCAATCTCCCCCCAAAAAAATTCCCCAACACTGGAAGACCTCCACACCAAAAGCCAAGATTCCTTTCTGTCAGTAGAAACCTGGCTCACTAACTCCCAGCTAATTCTAAATCCAAGCAGAACTAAGTTCCTCCTTTTTAGCACAACCAGATTCCCCTCATCTTCCCAGTCCTTTAATATCTTCTCTGGTAACAAAACTATTATCACCCCAAGCACTCACACAACTGCTCATGGTAGAAATTGATAACAACCTGAAATTCAATTGCAAAACCATTTTCTATTAAAGTGCTTTGATTTTATTGCTGGCCATAGTTTTTTGGTGTTTTTTGCAATATTATCTCAGCCTTGTTTGTTGGTTGTACAACCTGAAATTCAATATTCACATAGCCCAAACTATCAAAAAGGTTCACAGGAAAATAGGTCTGCTATATAGACACAAACAATTTCTTACAAATAACATGAAAGTTACCATAGCCTGCACATACCATACCCCCTATCAGCCCTCCTATATGCCTCCCCAGTATTAACCAATCTCTGCAAAACAGACCTAAACCAACTGGAATCTTGTTATAATAAAATAGCAAGATTTGTCACTCTAGCTTTACATAGATCACATCACTGTAAGCACTAAAACAGTTTAATTGGCTCAAATTGCCACAGCTTCTCTACTTTAATCAACTAACCTTTGCCCGCAAAATTCTCCACCAACGCCATTAAAACTCCTTCTCTTCAAAAACTCATTCAACCATACACCTCAGCCCGATGTCTTCACTCCAGTAACCAACACCTTCTAAATACCACCAAAGCCAACAACTCAGCTGGGAAATCTCTCATCTCTAACTATAATTCTAAAATTTGGAATAAGCTGTCAACCCCAATAACTTCTAATAGCTCTCGTTCACAATTCAAAACCTCCTCATACCACACTTAGTGGACACCTGGCTATGTTCTTGTTACTCCCTTGATTAGGCCTTCCTGATTTCCCAAACAATCTTCTACCCTCTTTATTTAAATAACAGGATGTAGTAACCTCATCTGTTAAGTTTATAACCCTCTTTATCATTTCAGTCACACCTGTAGCAACTAATTCTGCATGTGTATAACCTTCTCGATTATTTCAACTGCAGCTGTAGCAATATAAGCTATGAAGGGACTTTTTTTCCATGAAATTAAATGTATGTCTTCTACTTTTGCATCATTTGTCATCAATATAGTATCCTGTATGTTTGTTAAACTGCTGAAATGTCTGTAACTAGAACTCTGTATATGCTAGTTATATGTTGGCATATCCTTGTAACTGGAGCTTTTCTATCTGAGCGTCCATTGAAAAGGGAACTGTGTCCAGTCGGACTTTCCCAGTAAACAAATGTAACATAAATAAATAAGAAGTTAGGTGGTCATCTTGTTGCCAAGTTCTATTAACATATTATGAACCGAAAGAGGAAGTTCTAATTTTTTTGAAAACTCAACAATCTCAGTTAGCTGATTTTCTCAGTGATGAGCTTTGACGCAATAAGGTTGCATTTCATTCTGATTTGTTTCAATCTTTGAGCACTCTTAATAAAAGTATGCAAGGAGATTGTGAAAATATTCTTACTTCCACCGACAACATTAATACTTTCAAAGAAAAACTAATGCTTTGGAAAGAAAGAATCAAAAGAGAAAATGCAGTAGAAATGTCTGAGCTAACAAAAAGGTGGAAACTGGATGGAAGTCTTATAGATCTAATTTTACAGACTTAAAGATTACTTGGTATAAATACTGAAAAATATTTTCCCTCAGTGGACATGACATCCTTGGATTGGATAAGAGATGCATTTGTCTTAAATGCGTGAAACTGGCAAAAATGTAGATATTGCAGAAGGGGGCGAGTTGACAGAGATAAATGACAAAGGATTAAAACTTAAACATTCATCAACAGATACTACTTCAGTTTGGTCATCTTGTAAAAGTAAATTTCCCAATATTACAAAAAAAGCAATAGAAACACTTCTTCCTTTCTCCATGTCGTGTTTGTGCAAATCATGCTTATCTGCAATGAATAATATTAAGAACAAAAACCAGATCGCGGCTGGAAACCATGGAAGAAGATTTAAGAGTATGTCTGTCCAAAAATTCAGCTTCACACAAAAGACATTCTAAAACAACATCAAGCTCAAATATCTCATTAAATATTAAATTGAAATAAAAAAGAGGAAAAGATTTCATAAATCAATCAAAATTATATCTATTTTTTGTCAGGCAAAAAATATAATATTTTTTGGTGTGCCACAAGATTTTTTGCAGTTAGTTTGTGTGCCATGAGATGAAAAAGGTTGAAAATCTCTGCTATAGGCTACCAGACAAAAAAAGAAAAAAAGGGACACAATAGGCTCACTGGCCATGTTAGGGGTTGGGCAAAGTAAAGAAGAACCACAATAATAGGATACACTGATATTTCATCAGCAGTCTGACAGGTGCCTACATCTAGGATGATGAGAGAGAAAGAAATGGTAGAAGATCTGCAGGAAGCTGGATTTAAGCAGAAGGTCACCACCCAAAAAGCACTTTTAACCTAATGTTCACTGGTTCAGATGGAAGGGAGTGGAACCAGGAGAGCCATTGAGCAACAGTAATCATGCCAAAAGTGTGGTCTGTGTCTCCCACTCTGGGGGACTCAGGGGAGATGGATCACAGTCTGAGCTATAATCACTGCTCTTGGAGAGAGATGGTTAAAACTGTGGCCCATGATTCCTACATTAGGAGTGAAATAGGCCAGAGTATGGTGCATGATCCTTGCACTAGGGCACAGTTTGGGCCATAATTCTGACACTAAGTGTCATATGGGCCACATGGACTGAGACCTGGCACTACAGAAGGCAGAATTTTTAAATCTGTTAGGTAGCACAGTAAGAATTAATTTAAAAAAAAAGTTGCAGGTATAAACAACAGTAGAAAAACTGTGTGAATGCATTAAAAAGGAAAAAGGGAGGATGTAATACTTTCATCAGATAAAGAAGGAAGTCTAGAAGGTGGACACAACTGGCTTGGGTGAAAATGGAGGTAATGGAACTTGTACATGGAAATAGGAATGCAAAGAGATGGATGAAAAAGTCTGGATGGAGGATGGGTAAAAAAAGGTCTGTGAGGATGCGGAAGTAAAAAAAAATCAGTTGTTATTCCCATGGGTCAAGGCAGCTCAAGAGAAGGATGCAGATGAGTGAAAAATGTGTCATATAAACAAAGGAATTAAACTACTGGAGGGGATCAGGCCAAAACTAGTGAATGATGGTCTTCTGTCCAGTAACTAATGAGAAACAGAACAGAAAAGTGATGGAATTCAAAATGCATATTGAATATGGACAGGAAACAAAAGTTATATACTTACCATAAATGTAGATCTAAAAGGCAGGGCTATCCTCTATAACATGAGCATTAGGCCAGGGTTAGGACTGCTCAACAGGTAAACCTGATGGGTTGGGACACTGGACAATGGAATATGGTGGAACTGACTATGTCAAGAATGGAATTTTGTATCGTGTGGAGATGAAAGTTCTGTTCAAATTGTCAGTGGTGAAGGATTCCCATGCAGATAAATGGAGGAAAAGGCAGCCCCTGATTTCCTCCAGAGACAAAGACAGGCAAACCACAGTGATGGTATTCTCCAATAATATTTTGGCTGTGACAGCTCAAAGATTGCTGAGGATCCCTGCCATTGGGTCAACGATACTTCTGGAAATTACCTGTGTCACTGAGTCTTCAGGACTTGCTGATGATTTCTCTGCTACAAGTCATGCCTGAGTGACATCTGGCCATGGCTCATCAGCATCCTAAAAAAAAGAATATTCAGGCAGCTGAACTGTAATGTTCACACCAGTGATGATTTTGCTCATCTTCTATATCTTTTTGTGGGTTCCTTGACCTCTGGCCGAAAGATACAGATGCCTTTAATATGACTACCATAAAAGTTACCTTAAAGTCCTCAACAAAATCTTTTAACTGAATCCATGCAATCCACTGCATAGCAATACCAGATCCCTTCACTCTGACTGATTGTTGTGATGGATTATACTGAAAGTGCATCGTAATGAAAGTCAGGGGCAATGTAACTGAATTCTGGATTGTAGTTTTTCTTTTTATGGCCCATCTGGTCACAGTCTGCTGCATTTCACTGGAGTTTCACAATTAAAATCCACAGTGTGTGAAGCAGTTTAGTACCTTTAGGGTAAAATTATAGAATGCATAAACCTGCTTCCTTAGCCTGTCCATCACTCTATACTCTTTGTCTGTTGTTTAGACATGTGGATTTTGGGGTGTCAGAGTCTTCCATAGGATGAGTTTGAGATGGAAACAACATGTTTTTGGGAGGTGGGTGAAACCCCACAGAAACGCAGGGAAAATATGTAAACTCCATATAGGCATTGGACAGGGGTCAGGACTGAACCTTGTACCTTGTGCATGGGAGGCAAAGACCTTAACTGTTATGCCAACAGGATAAGTACACCAGAAAACAACCATGGTTGCAGATTTAATTAATGCTTTGTTTTCACATCTTGCAAGAGGTCTAACAATTTTATCTTTGTTTTACTTATTTAATAGCTTACTATCTGAGCGTCCACTGAAAAGGGAACTGTGTCCAGTTGGACTTTCCCAGTAAACAAATGTAAAATAAATAAATAAGAAGTTAGGTGGTTATCTTGTTGCCAAGTTCTATTAACATATTATGAACTAAAAGAGGAAGTTCTAATTTTTTTTGACAACTCAACAATCTCAGTTAGCTGATTTTTTCAGTGATGAGCTTTGATGCAATAAGGTTGCATTTTTTTCTGATTTGTTTCAATCTTTCAGCACACTTAATAAAAGTATGCAAGGAGATTGTGAAAATATTCTTACTTCCATCGACAACATTAATACTTTCAAAGAAAAACTAATGCTTTGAAAGAAAGAATCAAAAGAGAAAATGCAGTAGAAATGTCTGAGCTAACAAAAAGGTGGAAACTGGATGGAAGTCCTTTAAGAAACACATAAATTATATAAGATAAATAGCATAATAACAGGGAATGATTATATTAAAGATAATGAGTACTAGGCAGCCTAATCATTTAGTGATCCAGTGATTCAAAGATTCAAGCCCAGGGCCTAAGAAGGCAAATTAAGGGCTGGCTTTAATTTGGATCCCACTGCATATTACAGATCCTTAAACTATATGTCTAATGAAGGCTTAAACATTAGTAAACTGTTTGCCCATCTAATGTCTACAGGTAGAGTATTCAATAGTCTAGAGGCCCTAAAATGAAATAAAACAAATACACTGATTTTGAATTGACACTAGATAAGTGAATTAGTTAATTATTCCTAGTATTTAAACCACGATTACAAAACTAACATCCAGCATTGCATCACATCCCTCATCCTTAGTACACCTATACACCAACATTAAATCAGCCCATAATAGGGTATAACCTACTGAATAAAGTGAGAAGTTCACAAGTCTCTTTACATATAAGGATTCACATTCAACTACATGTTTGGTAAATGTTCTTTGAACATCCTCAAGCATGTGAGATCCATCATAGGGTGAATATTGGCAGAAATTTAACCACAACAACCCTGCCCCTAGAAGTGAAGATCCTAAAATATTCTTTATTAGTCCATAACATTTTCTAATAGCACTATTCACATGAAAGGCAAAAGATGAATCATTAATTACAACTAAATACTTAATTTGTTTAACCAAAAAAAAAACAAATAGAATAGTCCAGGGTATATGGATAATAATTTCTAGTAACACCAAAGTGCGCAACAGAAAATTTGCTATCAAATTTCTTAACATTTTTGCTGTACCCATGTGGTCAACTTGTCCAGATAATTTTATAAATACTGAAGATCTACTGTATTAGTTATTTAAATTATCCACAAATTAACTCAAACAAATTTGTTTAGATGTCAAACAGTAACTCATAAGTAATCCAAACAGCATAAGTCCAAAAACTGACCACCAGGGAAAATCACATTTAATGGGCACATAGTTTGAGAGTTTATTCTTAATCTTTACTCTGCTTTTCTGACTTACCAACCAATTTATATATGTCCTACTAAGTATATCAATGAACAGAATGTGGAACTGAATTAAAGGCTTTCGCCAAATCAAATGAACCATATCTACATTTTCACTTTGTCCGATAAATGTACTACATGTTATAAATACTGAAGATCTACTGTATTAGTTATTTAAATTATCCACAAATTAACTCAAACAAATTTGTTTAGATGTCAAACAGTAACTCATAAGTAATCCAAACAGCATAGGTCCAAAAACTGACCACCAGGGAAAATCACATTTAATGGGCACATATTTTGAGAGTTTATTCTTAATCTTTACTCTGCTTTTCTGACTTACCAACCAATTTATATATGTCCTACTAAGTATATCAATGAACAGAATGTGGAACTGAATTAAAGGCTTTAGCCAAATCAAATGAACCATATCTACATCTTCGCTTTGTCCGATAAATTTACTACATGTTCATAGAAATTCGCCAAGTCAGACAGACTTGATCTTGCAAATATAAATCTATGTTTGCATATATAACTAGCAAAACTAAACATATGCTTAAATGATACGATTATTAGTGCCCTCTCAAAAAATGTCCTCAGGATACATCTCAAATTAATTGGTCTGTAATCACCTACAGAATAACCAGAGGGATTTTTAAGAAATGGAACAATGGCCTCCTTCCACATTTTGGAGCAAAACCTTCAGTTAAAGTTTTCTGAAACAAATACACCAAACAAGAGTATAGGCAGTCACATATAGCTCTCAAAATAAACATTCAGTCCATCTGGCCCAGCCTCTGAGTTATTTTTAATGCAATCTAATGATAGTTTAATACATTCTACCATTAGTGGAGGACAGGTACTTACTAAACTTGGCAGAAAGTAAAAGTCTATACCATTTACAGAAAATATATTTAATATTTTTATTACACTGATTTTAAATATAATTCCAACTTTTTGAATTATTCCATGACCTAAGTTTAATTTTATTGGAGTTAGTACAAATTAGATTAAAAAATTATTCCAGGTTTATCTAATAAAATGTATGATGATAAATTGAGAGGTTAAGGTTATCAGTTGTGCATTTGCTTATTAAGAATGAATCTTGCTTTGGCATTTAAAACAATTAAATCTAAAATTATTCTATAAAGGGTCTTCAGTTTCATGAACCAGTGAATGATTTGAGGAATCAGTTATTAATCTCATTAATCAATCATTAGCATTACATCAATTTCATAGCAATAAAAGGAAAGGAGTTTCTGCATAACCCAAGATATTCCAACATACTGGAATAAATTACCTGCATTAGTAAGAAAATCACAACATTTGGATACATTTAAAATATTACTTAACAAATGCACAGGTGATTGGAAATATGTGTTCAATACAAGTAAATCAGAATTCCTAATCAACCAACATTTCTGAATGCTGTATAAATGAACCTATGAAGCAATCTTCCAGTTTCTTACATAAGTAACTGCATCAACATAAAATCATAAAGATATTGGCACAGTGTGAAATTTTGCATTATACTTGATTTCCAATGCGAGCATGTTAAATGACTTAATATCATTTTGCAGAAGAAATTATTTCTAGACGTATATGCAGTCAATTTGTCATATCAAGCAAACTAAACTTTATATATATATATATATATATATATATACATATATATATATATATATATATATATATATATATATATATATATATATCCAGGGAGAAGATGTTTTGTGTCACTGGATTTATGCTTGAATCCATTTTCCCAGTGACCCAAATTTAAGATCATGCAATGACAAACATTGCATAAAAATAAAGTCTTGTGTATGTCTTTATATATGACATCATCTACTAAGTTCATAATGCAAGTAAGCATCTTTTCTGACAGGTTTAGTGGAAATTTTCAAATGGTTTCATATATATATATATATATATATATATATAGGCTTCCCCATATTCCTAAGTAATAGCAGCAGGCTTGCATGATGTTTTTGATGACCTATTTTGCCATTTGGTTCACAATAACATATTTGGGTCTCTAATTCTGTTGTTGATTTTGGCACCTTCTGTGTGACGTCTGCATGTCCTTCTTTTGTCTGAGGCTGGTTTCTTCCAACATCCCAGAAAGATGGCTTAAATGAATTAGCATTCCTCCAATTTGCTTGTAGGTGGGCGCACAGTGTGACAGTGACCAAGTCAGTATAAGTATGTAAAAGTGAGTTTGTGTGTGCATGCATGTGTGTGCATGTTAGTGTGTGCATGTGTGTGTATTTGTTTTGGTATGTGTGAGTGTCTGTTTGTGTATGCATCTCATCATAGACCTTGTTTTTCATGGGTATTGCCAGTCAGTGTGTGTGTGTGTGTGTGTGTGTGTGTGTGTGTGTGTGTGTGTGTGTGTGTGTGTGTGTGTGTGTGCAAGCGTGTGCACAAGCAAAAGTGAGTATATAACAGGACTTTAATGCAGACTCATCAGAGGGACCCCATCCTCATCATCTGCCCTAGACCCCATCTAGTCTAAAATGGGCCTTTCCATCTGCTAATGAAGAAGGACTACAGTGTATCTTTTCTGGTTTGGCAGAGCAACCTGCAAAACACAGACTTACACAGTTAGCACTTGAGATTGACTCATCTCATGGAAGATGGGTGCATTCCTCCATTACAGCAGTCCTGAAGTGTTGTGGTACAGTCTATGAATTGCATAACAAACAGAAGCTCCAGGTTACAGTGTAACACAAAACCTTAATGGTGTAGTACACAATTCTGCATAAAGGAAAACAGTCTTCCAACTACAAGAGAAAGCAGTATTCAGTCAGAAAAGAGTTTCACAAAACATCCTTCATCAATGTCAAATTCAGTCAGTCTCACTTTGACAAAGCATCCAATTACCCTTGCACGTGTATGTTTTAACACTTGAGAAATGGCCTACGTTCATGCTATAAGTAAAGCATATCCCTTGTATTTTCTCTTCTCCAGGATAGTAATGTACTTTCCTGAGGACCACTAACAATATAATATGCAAAGTGTAGTGGAAAAAAAACTGTACTGTGTTAAAGTATATATCTAACAAATACACCTGTGCACACTTTTGGTTTAATTTCTCCAAGCCTTTTGGGTTTCTAATACCATGACAGGAATGGACCCCATTCCTAAGTCAATTTATGATTAATATTGTTTCAGTCTTTGACGTTAGCCAAAAGCACTCTTCACAGCACCAGCAATGTGCCCAGAACAGACTCCTACAATTCAGTTGGATTTATATGCATTGGTAGCATATCTAAATACAACTGTAGATTCTTTTTTTATGAGACCCATTGTTCCTATTACTATTGGAAATCTCAGGGGATCCTACTTCCACATTGTACTTAGTTATGCCTGCAAATCCTGGTATTTTAAGAATTTGTGTCTTTCTGTACGTAAGAAACTGCAATCACTGAGTGCAGCAATTTCAAAGATCAGTGCTACTTTTGTTTTCTTTTCATGGACTACTATACCTGTTTTTCTCAAATCTTTTTTTGAATTGTTCCCATGTGATATAACTTCACCATTTTCTATAATGCTTTGTGGCTCATGTTTCCAATGCTTCTCAGCTACTTCAATACTGTACTGTTTGCATAATCCCCAATGCAACAGTCTTGCCACATTATTATGCCATTAAGTATATCACCCCCAGCAACATGATGTGGAACTGTTTCCAATTCTGTTTTACAAAACCTGCATTTTTCTGTTTCTCTGACATCTACAAAGAATTTTGTAAACTAATGTGTACATAGTCCACTATCCTGTGCTCACAATACTAACCTTTCTTCTTTTGGTTTGTATTCACCTCTCCTTAATCACTCCTGTCTCACATCCTGATTGACATGAGGTTGTTCCAGGAGTGTTCTGTTCTTGAACTTATATTTATGCCTTTCCCACATTTCTTGCCTTTTCATCTTATCCTTTACCTTATATTCTTTTTGTTTTTGGCACATCAGTTACTGCCTGATTTTTGTCCATTTCTGATTTGATCTCCATTCCATCTTGACACTGATTTGATTCTGCTAAATTAAGCAGGAAATTGATCTTAGACTTGCTCTCCTCACATTTTAAAACTCTTACAATGTTTGGATCTTGTGAGGTCAGCAGATATGTATACAGTCCTACAATTGTGGATCTGTACATGGAATCAATGTTGAGGAGGGTCATATCTCCTTCAGAATGGGGAATATATAACCTTGGTATACACAGATTTTTATTAATCATTTGACAAGCGTGAATCATTTTTCTTGTTTTTCTGTCCAACTGATCCAATCCCTTTTGTGGCCAGTCAATCACCCCAAAACTGTAAGCTAGAACAGGAATAGCAAATTTGTTTATAGCTTGGACTTTGCTCGTAGATGTCAGGGCTGTGTTCAGTATTACTTGTAGTCTGTTGAAATATTCCTTACTAACTTTCATTCACATTTGTTCATATTTTATCATTGATCCTTCATCAGTTCCCAAATATTTATACACAAACTCCTGCTCAAGTCCCTTTATTCCTGTTCCAGACTTATGTTTTCTTGGGGCTGCAGCTTTTCTGCTTTAAAGGCTGTGTTCACATATTTATGAAGACCACATGACATTCTTATATTATCTGAGAAATGTTTGAATTCTTGCAATTGTGCTTTCAGTTCCTCACCTGATGAAGTACACAGTTTTAAATCATCCACAAAAAGAAACTTTGTTGTTTTATGGGAGCCAAATTGTAACCATGACCTAATCTGTTAAGTAGACAAGCTAATGGGTTAAAGGCAAGACAAAAGAGCAGCAGTGACAGAGTCGCCCTGGAATATTCCCCTTTGAATTTGTCCTTTATCATGGCTTAGCTGCAGAGTGGTTTGCCACTGTTTCATGGACACTGTAATATAATCGATCAGTGCAAGGATGTATCTTACACATTTGTGATCTTTCCTTTATCAGTGAATGTGATGGTGTCATATGCTTTTTGTAATCTATCTATGCCATGCGTAGATTCTTCCCCTTTTTTACAATTCTCCATTATGACTTTAACAAATGATCCTTTGTTCTATATGACTTCCTTTTATTACTCTTTTATTCTACTGACATGATTGAGTTTTCTTCAAAATTACTATAAACTCTGTTGGCATCAATTCCAGTACAGAGTTTATACATTGTAAGAAGGTACATTAATTGTCTATAGCTTTTATGATAACTTATAGGTTCAGTCTTAAGAAGGAGTATCATTTTTCCCTGTTGTTAACTAAGTTGGTGTCTACTCAGGATGCACATATAAATTGTTCTTAGTCAGGGCTAATCTTTGTGTAAAAGATATTAATAGTAAAGATATTAATACTTTTAACCAGAAGTTAGGTACTGCATCTGGGCCTGGGGTTTACCTTTTAGGAGCTTTTCTTAATTTTCAGTTTCTCTGCCTATTACTTCACCCCATTTCCTATCATGTTCATTTGAACTTCTTACTGCTGCTTTTACTTCTCTTATAAATTCAGCATTTTCTTTCTGTTCCCCAGGGTCTTCATAGATATTTCTGCAAAATGTGTCTATTGCTTCTTTTTTGCTGGTATTTATATTCTTTTTGCCTTGTTTCCCAGTTCTCTATAAAACTTTTTCGGGTCATCAATGAATTGCTTTAATTGTACTTTTGTTTTATATTTATCTACATATCTTCTACATTTTTCTGCCTGTACTAATATCTTTAGTACAACAGATCCTGGTCTGCTCTGATACTGCACGTTGGTTTTACCACATCTACTGTTCTTAGTATTTTTGTTGATCTGTTCTCTCTTCTGTACTTATCTTAATTGCTTTATAGTTTTTCTATTTGATACTTCCATGATGGAATTTGGCTTCTCCCCTTTTTTCCCTTGTTGCCCTATGTTTTTGTGATAAGATTTCATCTGTTATTAATTCAGCTACACAGTAATATATCCTATTTACTTCTGTTATATCACATGGATTTCTGTGAACAGTCAATTAATATGTTAATTTTTTTTATCAAACATCTAACATTGTGGGTCTTATTGACTTTCTGTAATCTATTTCTTTCATTGCTCTTAATATGTCTATCCACCTCTATTAAATCAAGCAACTCTACTTGTAGGTCATGTTCTTCTAAACCAATGGCACATTCTTTGTTCTCTATTTCCTATGGGCATTCTACAGGAAGTTCCACAATATCTTCCTGTGACATATTCTCTTCTGCTTCATCCTGCGTCATCCATTGCTCTTTCATATGGGGACTCAGTAACCTATCACTCCACAACATTGACTGTGTCAGTTACCGCATTTTCTGCTCCTTCTCTTGCTGTGCACAGTCAGATGAACTTTTGTACTGGTTTCCTACTGAAGACTCCAAAGTAACTTAATTCGGCAACTGATCAGATGATTCCCACTCCTCTTTGAGTTCTATCATGCTGTGATGTTATCAGAGTTAGATTTGCTACATTAAAATATTCACTTCACAGGTAATCCATAACTTTGGTTTCTATTTCTTTAACTTTGCCATTACTAATCTTCTTTTCTATGTTCCCCTTTTGCAAAATTTTCCATATCTGGATGCCTTTGCATGTATTTCTCTTCAAATATATTTGGTGCTGCTTTTTTGTATTGATTAGTTTTGCTTTCTCCTTTGCATAAATATTGCACCATATTAAACATCTTTTTTTTTTCTCATGTCCATATTTCTTCTTCAGATCTCTCCCACTCCTCCTGTTTCTCCTTACTTGGAGGACTCATTGCTCCATCATGCTGTAACATAACTTGAGTTATATTTTCTACACTAAATCCTTCACTTCACAGGTATTCCATAACTTCAGCTTCTGTTTTTTAACTTCTGGTTTACTAATCTTCTGTTCTATGTTCCCTGTTTGTGACCTTATTTTTTGTATGGTAAAATTTTCCATATCTGGTTGCCTTTGCCTGCATTTCTCTTTAAATAACTTTGGAACTGCATGTTTTGTTCCGATTAATTTAGCTTTTGCCTTTGTATAAATATTGTACCATATCAGATCTCTCTTAGAGTCCCATGTCCAAGTTTGTTTTTTACCTTTTGAAAATCTCTAGATTTTGTTCTTCATATTTTTACACTTCCTCAGTTGCTTCTTTTTTCCAAACAGCACAAGGTTTCATTGTTTATATAATGTTTTTCATGAATCTTTTGTATTAGGGTCTGCTGATCGAATGTTATACTCATTGAACATCCAGTCAGTGAACACAACCCAATGAACATTCATTCATCGAATGTTCACTTCAATTAATGTGTGAGATGTAGTAACTAGCTGGCCAACATTTCCCTCTCTTACACACCAGAGTATTTCAAACCCACCAAGGTGGGGGCTGTGACCCCCAAACCCTACAATGTGAGAGGCTTCGCCCCCACACCCCCCATAACTATATATACCAACTCCAAGATCGCACTACAGTGTAGAAAACGGCACATTTCCTGATGTTGACCAAGTAGTTCCATGCTCTTTTCCCCATTGTAGCATAGCCTCAGAGTTCTTCAGTGCTTACATAATAGAGTTTATACTATATCTATGTCTCTATAATATGTTTGGATTTATAGCTATACTTAAAATAAGTAAGTGCCAGAATGAAGATTTTTCCATAATATACATTTATATCTGACAGGATAATACTAATCTAATATTAATTTCATATAAGAGATACTGGTGCTAATCTAGCATTACTATCTTAGGACTAGAACAGTGTCCTTATTGGATATACTCTTGAATATATATAGCTTAAGGGTTATTCTGTGTTTTATCTAGCGTTTAATTGTTGTTTAAACGCCAATGCCTTGATGCTATGGCTTGTTTATAGCCAGCGACTATATATACTTTGACAAGTCTTATCTGTTGTCATGACATCTGCCAGCCGTGGCTGAATACTGATGAAATATCTTTCACTGACATTCATTTAGACCCGTCAGGAACTACTAACATTCATTGCTGCTGTTGGTTATTATAACACCCTGTATAACGTGTATTTGAAACTATGCCTGGAAAATGAGCCTTCAGCTCCTTTGTATGCTTTGTTGGATAGTGAATATTTTTGCCACATTAAGTGGCGTCGTAATCATTACATTTGTCTATTGCCTGATTTATACATGCACTTTGCTCTCATTATGACTTTGTTTAATCACACAGTCAATGGGATGCCATATGGCCACGTCAATGCTTGATTGTGCTAAATATTGATATCCTTATGTTAAGGCTTTGCTCATAAATATAGTGAGCACGCTTTTTGATTAGTTTTTTCCTGTTCACTTGAATCTTATTGACTATGGCTGAACACATATAGAAACATTGCGTGTCGGCATTTATTCAGAATCACTGAAATCCGTTTGTGATCGTATTTCTGATCATTATAATATTTTATATAATGTATATTTGGATTGTCACTCTGGAACGTAGAAAGGAAAAAATGTTCTCTGCTCCCCATGCTTTGATTGGATATACAATTCTTTACATCACTGCAAGAGTGGCTTTTTCCTATTTATATGACTTATACTTTATTTTTATTTACTCACATCTTCCTAGGAATAACAGTAGGATATTTTTATCTTCTACTTGTTACTAAAGTGCTTTTTCATTTTTGCACAATGTAAGACCTAATATAGGAACTATGTCATATATATACCAAGAGTGATATTCTATGGCTTGGCTATACTTTGCCATCATGTCTATTATAGATTTATAATATTTTTTATATACATTCTTATATTTTTTGAGTTTATGAAATGTTTATTTTTTATTTTTTATTGCCCTTATTATGTTGAGATAGCATATATTTATATGAATATTAGTTAGAGAATACATAGGTTGCTATATTACTATGTTCTTGGAAGCGCTTTAACATTGCTGATGACTTTTTATAGCATGCGTTATAATAAGGTGACAAAGACATAAGCAATGCTATTTTTTATACGTTTTTCATACGTTTTTTATACGTTATTTTTATATGCTATTTTTTATACGCCATGGCTTTCACACATTGATGTTCACAAAGTTGCTTGTTTTTCATGGAATTAACTAAATATGCAACTAAGAATTGGAATGATTATTAGCTGCCTTGATCCATTCTCGGCAATAAGATTAGGTTGGTTTATTTAAAACAATACAATGCATATTACCTAATTCATGCATTTTTGCACAATATAAATTTGATATGATACATCAGATATGTATAGAATGTAGCTGAATTAAATATTATTGGTTTATACAGCTATGATATATTGTTGCTATATATAGAATCGTATTAAGCTATGTCATAAGTTTTTATGCATTTGTAACCTTGTATTTAACTTGCTGACTGAAACAATACAAATGATGGGTGTTCCCATCTCAGCAATTATGTTCTAATTAATTGATAAATTGACAATTGTTTTTGCTTAATTGATGGTTGGTTTTACTATATAAAGGGCATTTATTATGTGTAAGTTAGAACCTGATGAAGCGCATGTGTATGCGTGAAAGCGCTTGTTTGTTTTAAAATAAAACAGAATTTTTACTTATCGTGGTGGTTCCTGGCAATATTTCTTCATTCATAGCCTCAGAGTTGGTAAATATAGTTAGGGGGGTATGGGAGAAAATGCCCCCACATTGGGGGGGGGTTGAAATACTCCAGTGTGTGAGACAGGGGAATGTTGACTAACTAGTTACTTTCCCTGTCTCACACATTCATTGAAGTAAACATTCCATGAAAGAACATTCGCTGGGTTGTGTTTGCCTATCAGATGTTCAGTGCTTTGGACATTCGATAAGTAAACATAGATCTGCTGTATTAATGAACACAAATTTGCATTTGAAAATTTTCACAGTTTTTTTTTTGTGCAAGTATTTTTCTTTCCTCTAATTTTTCTCTTAATCTTTTTGAATTATCTTCTATCTGGAAATTCAGGGCTTCTTGCATAATAGAAACAGTATATAATTTCTTTCTTATCCTCAATAGTCCACTCTGTCATCTTTCTGGCTCTTTTTTTGCTTGTCAATTTCTGTGTTTTTTGTGGACTACTATTTCCTTCTGCAAATGAGGAGGGGGCATCTTCCCCATAAGCCTGGCCTAACCCCATTGTAGGAATGTTTCTGTCTCTTGCAGATTTGGCGTTGTAATTTTTTCCAGTCCTAGCACCAGTGTGCCTACCAGGACTGGGCACTTTTTTATCCTGGGATTTGTGCACCCAGCTATCTTGTTTATTTTTTAACCTACTTCAGACCATCATATATACTATATAAAATACAGTCTATATATCAGTGTTATCTTGGTGATATTTTGTAACAGGGTCCATCTCTTGAAGGTACTCACCAGGACTTGAGGATGAATTCAGTTCCAGCAATACTACTCTCCTTTGCTTGACGATTTTATCATCTCTCCATTTGGCTCTCTTCATTAGATGGCAGGCAATGTGGACAAAGAAGATAGATGAACCAGCTGTGCTTTCATCTTCCAAGTGTAAAATGCATCCCTACACACACACACACACACACACACACACACACACACACACACACACACACACACACACATATACACTTACAACATTGCTTGCTGTGAAGAACTGCTAGATGTACCTCATCTGCATAAGGTGGACATTCTGTTATCTGCTGAGCAGAAATTGTTTCAGACTCAAAATGTGCTAATGCAGTGTAATTCAAGTACTCAGTTAAACGCTAGTCATAGTTTATGGGTTCGAGTAAAGCATTGCCACTTTATAGGTGTTTGTTACTGTAAGTGCAAAATAGTATTTTATGTTTAATTGAAGATGGCTTTGTCACATTTTTTGTTGCTGCTGCTGTTCTTGTTTTGTTACTCATGAGACAATGAAAGATACTGTAAGTGCTTTGAAGATGTGTTTTTTCCACATACATGTGCAATGTTTAGGACGAATTAATTGAAGACCATCTTATCAAAAGGCTGTTGTAATGTGCATGCACATGGAAGCACACACCACATCAGCCCTGACATTCATGAGGATAAAGGAGTTTATTTGCAGCATGGAACACAAATGCAATCGAGAATGATGATGATGTGAAATCAGTTACAAGACAGATGCAACGTGGCTTCTGCCTAATTAATGGGAAAATAGACTTTATGGTAGACCCTCAGCCCAGTCATGGAAAGCAGGTCAGTTTCATTCATTGTACAATGGAAGTTGCTAGAAGGAGCCATAGATGCAGAAAGTCAAAAAAAAATTTGTCACTTTCTATGATCCTGGCCACCTGTGCCAAACATTGTCATAATAAAAGCACAAATGTATACAAATGTGGGGACATTGCTAGTTATATAAACATGTGCATACTGCGTACAGAGGCAAAACAAAAGGCTACCGGAGGCAACAAACTATCACCGAATGCATCTATGGTCATCGGCTGCAACACTGGTGGATACTGCAGAAACACTAGAGACAGCATACCAACATCACCACTCCTTAAACCATTGACACTGCTTCCAGAAAATACATGGTGACATATTCTTTACATTGTTACAGCATGTTGGGGATTCTCTCTATGCAGTTCTGAAATGAAATTGCTATATATCCCAGACAGAGATCACCTCTGAGGAGTCTGTAGGAGACTGAGTAGAGGGACAGGGCCTTTAGCCTATCTCTGTATCGTAGATGTTTGAGGCCTTGGATTCTCTGGGTGAGGAACCTCTGTGGTCTCTCCTGCTGCTACGTGTGCTTGTGAGGTACAAAGTGTGATGTCAGTAACAGAGACGGGCAAGTAAAAAATAACATGAATAAGTTAAAATATTAACATATTCAAGCTATTTAAGTTATTCCATGTCTGTCTTTCTGTTACTAGTTTTTACACTAATTGCAGTCAAATTATTACTAAATTCATGCTCACTGGCATACAGTTTGAACTCACCCTAGAAAACCATGCTTTAACTCAAACTGTTGCATTCAGAAAATTGCTCTTTTGCCAAGATACAGTGATTTCACAATTAATTATAACAGTATTTTTGGGTGCAGATGTCTACACTGTGGGGTATGGTGAGCTTTGGCCTTCATATAAAACACTATTTCTGTTTTGCTAAAATTTTTATGATTCAAAATTTTATGTCACGTTTGATAAAACAGCACTGAAAAAATGTACCTTTAGTCATTAACACTAAACAATCTGAAATTGGCACTGAAATTATCATGCACTTTCATTTCATAAATAGGTTAATTTTTTCTTCCCTATTATATTCTTATAAATGTGGGCCTGTACATTGATATGACTTGCAAATTATTCTAATTCACTTTTGAAGGGAAAAAAATTGATTACTGAAGCGATCGTTCATTCAATTTTGTATTACCCTTTTAATTCAATTCAAGGTTGTGGGAAACCTGAAGCCCATTCAATTATCAACATTTTACTAAAAATAAAAGAAAATGCTTTTTCTACAACAGACTTCTAAACCTCAGTAGAATACAATTAAATCAAATAAATGTTAGCAACATGATAATAAAATGAGTCATTACTTAGAAACACTGCAGTAGCAATAACTAGTATGGATTTTCTTCGCTGTTTTGTCTGAAATCCACACGGTGGTGGTGCTGCGGTAGCATTGTCGCCTCACAGTAAGACGTTGTCCTGTTCGATTCTCAGCTAATGCGTCTTCTGTGTGGAGACATGCGTGAATGGGTGTACCTTCGTTGAAGGTTGTGCGTCAGGGCTGGCAACTCGGTATGTAAAAATCTACTGCCGATCATTGGCGGACCGGAGTTCCGCTGTGGCGACCCCTAACCGGGAAAAGCCGAAAGATACAACAACAACAAAAAGTTATATATATGAGCAGTTCTAAGGTATACCTGTCTGCGTTACCCAATTTTATAATTATTTCAGAATAACCACAGATGAGTTCAGAGATATGTTATAGATATGCAAATAATACTGAGTTGAATGTACTGCCTGTGAATTGTGGTCTTATTTGCATATTCATACTCCACTGTTTAATACACCTACAGTATGATGACAGTGTTTCAGAAGTTGGTACCAAAGTCACATTTCCTTCAGAAATATTTATATATATATATATATATATATATATATATATATATATATATATATATATATATATAGATTTCAGTGGTGAACTCCAACACTAAACAGTGACACAAGCCAACATTATTAACTACCAACAAAGCAAATACTCTAACATTTAAACACCCTTGTAGCATTTGCTTATGTTTGAGGGTATTTTATTGTCCTTCACTTGTAACAACTTACAGAATGTCTAAGGTAAAGAATACTGGCTGGCAAACTAATGCAATAGATATGGCATGGTTAAGCATCCATTTTTTACTGTGGTCATTTAGGGATGAAGTAAACAATGAAATAAAGAGAAACTGTTTAAGGTTGGGTTCAGTATCTCCACAAAGTACAAGGAAGAGAATATGAAGAAATAAAGTGTGAATGTTAAGGCACAGACTGAGTTGGAAATATTTGTCGAGTTTCCTTTTCAGAGAAGGTGGTATTTGTCTGATGTGTACCAAATGGATGAAGCAACTGATAGGAGATAGAAAACTTGTTTGGGGGGTTTGGGACTGAACTATGCTGCATAAATAAAAATAGATAAAGGTTAGTAATTGTTAGATGTTGCTCTGATGACTAAGTAGGTGGAGGACATTTAGTTACGAGTACTAAAGCTGGTATATCTATAATGTTTAGTACCAGTGTAGGGGCTACGAAAAAATAAATACTTATTTACTTATTTATTTATTTTATCCTTTGTAGTAACGCAATTTGGTTTTGATGGGGCTGGGAGGGGAGAGAGATTTTCAAATCAACTTGCCTTTGTGAGGACGTTATTTATAATGAAGGATAATGCATGCATGGTGTAGTTTTAAGTCTGAACTAAGGCCAGATAGTTTGGTAATTGTTTTTATAATTTGAGACATAGCCAAGAAGGGTGAAGCTGGGATTGGTCAGCATTAGAGATGGTCTTGTGCCCAGCAACTGGTAACAAAATATATGGAATTTATTTCTTTTACCTAAAGCCTCAGTTAAAAAACATAAAATATGTGCTTATAACTTATTCATCAGGCCTTCTCAAGTGAGTCTCTTGAAACATCCATTTAATTACATACAAATCTTACTCTTGAAAATAAACATTTGATTTTTTTACCTATTTATTGATTAGTTAAGCCGACTTGTCAAACTGTCCCTTTTCAGGACCCCAGAAACACTGGTTAAGATTTATTCAGAGTTACACAGTAGGCAAATGAAGGTGGAAAGAATCAAACCTTGTTCCTTGACACAGGAAGCAGCTTGTTAACTGCCGAACAGTATTCCCTAATTTCATTTCCATTATTATTTCATACCAGCAGGAGGATCTGGTGTTACGGATGTGCATACAGGATCTGCAATAAATTTGGGAGAAGGCATTTCTAATTCCTTTCCACCCATACAGCCCCGACTTAAACCTCTCTGAAAAACAACTGTTTTTCAAATACTTATGCATGCAGTAAAGACACAAGGAAATGCCTGAACTTATTGCTGTAAACAACACTTTCCTATTTATTCATTGTTGTAGTTAAGGTACAGTCTTGTCCATTTCATACCCTGATTGAGAAAACTGAAAACTTGTTACAAAAATGTTGCTAGACAGACTACATTCATATGTAATCGGTGTTAGACTGAGAGTACTGGTGCATTTATTCAATGTATGTGAAAGGGGAACAGAAAGCTGCTGTCTTAGTGATTTTGTTGCCAAAGCACTTTTTGTGTTTATGAATTGTAGCTGGGGAAGGATCCTGTACACCTTATGTTGAAAGGATTGAAAAGCTGTTACCTTAACATTTTTGTACCACATTTAAAAAATACAAAATTCATAGGGAGCAGGAGTGCAGCTACAGAATTAATGTGCATTTGTCACTGTAAATCATAACTCCATGGTTAATTGTAAGATAGGCAGCTACAACAACGGATGGCAATGTTTAAAGCTACCTGTTCTGTTTAGAATGCATGTCTGTATTAGTAACTGCTTTTTATATCACCATGTAAATGTATATACACTATTCAATGTAAAATGTAAAACAATCTGTGTTAAATTTTAAAAGTGTGGGTGTGCTGTACTTTGAAAATTTCTAGACACTTATTGTCAGTAAGAAGGGGCTTTGTATTTGCTTTGCTGACTATATTTACCTCAGACGTAGCTACCAATGCCTGGCATCATGACACAGAGGGATGGAGCCCCGAATGTAATCCAGGTGGCTGGGGTTTCATTAATTGCCTCAGCACTGGAGAAGCCAGGCAGAGAAGGTAGGAGTGAAGGGATATGACCCACTTGCCTGTCCCAGGGAGGGCAGGGAGACCACTCTTCTGCTTCAGGGAGGGGCAAGCTTGCTTGGAGGAAATGCTCATTGCATAACTTAGAAGATGGCCTTCATGCTCAATCCTTTGTATGTCCCCACTCCAGATCTTCACCTGGTACATGCAGGAAGTAGGTCTTAAAGCAAAAAAAAAAAAACCTCAAATCATTCCAGTAGTTATCTGAATGATATCTCCTCCTAGTTGACCCTTGACCTGGTTATGTGGGATGAATGGGGCAACTGAATGGGACAGGGCTAATGACTGACAGACAGCAAGGGCAAAAAGAGAGCAAAAAAAGAAAAAGAAGAAGCAACTACCATGTGTGTCACGCAGTAAGTAATACTGCTACCCTGGATATTAACAAGTGTCCTTATCTACTTTATTGCTGCATTATTTTCAGGCAAATTTGATCCGAGTTTCAAGATCAGTTTGATAAGCCATGTGTTTTCTTCATAACAACAATACAGCATGCTTGTAAAATGTTTTACCATTATTTGTAGCGTACTCTACACAAACTAAAACACAGTAGTAGATTAATATATGAAAACATTTTACATAAATATTAATATGTAAGGCTAAAAATGTCTGGAGAATAGCCAAAATTCATACAAAAAGTATTACTAATGTTTATCAGATTAATCACAAATGGACTGTATGCCCTATCTTCATTTTTTCAATTTTCTCTAAATATGAATGAATGTAGTACAAATTTTACTCAACAGGATGTAGCAAAATTACACACAATGCTTTACTTATCAGAGTGGTATAGCATTTCATGCTCTGAAAAGGCTACATCCAGGAACAGCAGAAGTGAAAATAAAAAAGACAGGTACATCTGGGCCAGCAAAATATGAGATGCATCCTGTTGTATTAGGAAATATTTTAAATAAATATTTTGAACATCAGTTCTTCCTCCAATTGCTGACCTATTAATTTCCCCAGGTCTTATTACTGGAAGACACCAGGAGAGAGAGAGAGAGGCAAGAGCTGACGACTGTTGCTGTCATAGTGCAGGGGTTCAGTGTTTACAAGATTTTACACAAACTTTTAATAGTCCTCCTTTGCTGGCCAGAAAATAGTGGTGTCATTCCCTAGGCCCCTCAAAGCAGACCCATGCTTCCACCACCCACTATACTTATTGGAGGGTAATCCCTCTTTAATTGGGGTCATGCAGTGAGTGCAGGAATGGAGCCTTACCCATGATGTGCTCCTGCTACAGGATGTTACAAATTCTGCAATAGGGCAGATGTGCTTAGCAGCCCAATCCCTTTCCTCTCCTGCTGGCACCTTCAGCACCCAGCATGCTAATTGAAATTAGGTGTAGTCAAGGCGAAAACCTCAATCCAATGTTTGTAATATAATATTTATTTACATACTTAAACATATGTCACTTTGTTACCCTGTAACCCAATGACTGTGTGTGTGTGTGTGTGTGTGTGTGTGTGTGTGTGTGTGTGTGTGTGTGTGTGTGTGTGTGTGTGTGTGTGTGTGTGTGTGTGTGTGTGTGTGTGTGTGAGTGCGTGTGTGTGTGTGTGTGTGTGTGTACACTCATCGTGCATGTATCCGTATGTGTGTCTGTCTGCGCATATGTGCACACGTGTGCTCACATGCCTGTATGTCTGTGCACACATAGATGCATGTATGTATATGTGTGTGTGTCTGTGTGCACATAAGTGCATGCATGTATATGTGTTTCTGTGACTTGTCACAAGTTTAAACTGTAACCAAACACCGAACAGAGTGCTATGGGTAGTTCAACCTCATGTTGTCAGTCTGGAAGTCGGTGTACACTTCCAAAAGTCTTGATTACACTACTGCAAACAACTCTGGCAGATATTTGTGCTTAAAAGGATAGGAATGTTAATGCCACCACATTACAAAAAAAAATTTATGAAATATCACCATGCTGTGAATACTTCTACAAAAGGTCTTAATTCATCAGTAGAGTTAGCTGCTGATAAAATGGTGGCTGCCAAGAGCTTACTTTGTACCAAGGCAGAATAAAGTTGGCACTAGAGTAGAAGGCAAAAAAAACACAACAAAGCAGAAGATGGATTAAACTTGTAGTTTTTGAACATAGCAACCAGATATTTTGATCTCTAGAGTAGTGGATAATGAGCTTAAACAGTCATAACTGGTACATAGAGCCAAAGCCTTAAAGCAGCCTGTCCTGTCCCAGATATACAAGTGAAATCTACAGAAGTAACATAATGAAGTATACAGGTAACTTAGGTGGCAGCTGGATTAATATTACAAAATAAATTCTCAAATCTGGGACAGTGATTACTAAAAAAACTAACAGAAATTGGGATTATGCCCTTTTGTAGTTGGTAACCCCACATCCACCACATTCAGCGTAATTTGTCTGATGCACTTTGTGTTATAGAGGCACCTATCACCACAAAAATGTGCACAGTAAAGTTAACCTGAAATCAGGGCTTCATGCATCTGCAAACTGCACCTCCTTATGTCTTCCCCATTCAGTGTATTCTCCTTCATGTACTTTGTAGGCTATAGAAAGCCCCCCCCCAAAAAAAAAAGAGAACAGTAAAGCTAACCTAGACATCAGAACTTTACCTTTTCTGCAATATCCATCATGTTGGCTGCAATAAATGTAAAGGTATCAGAAGGCTATACACAGACCTCATGTTGTGAAATTACTAAAGGTAGAAAGGAAGTTTGAGTTGATTCCTCATCTAAGGAGCAGAAAAGCACTTGCTTTCTGTAGTACTTACAGTCACCTAGTATTGTCTACAATTATTCAGTTTTAACTGTACTTTATTACTGATTGGCTGAACTCCTAGCTAATTTTCTGTTGATATTTTTGTTTTCCCTGCTAGGATAAATAAATCTGAGGGTAGCCTGCTATTGTTTTAATTTAAAGACTTCAGAAGGCTACACATAGAGATCATGTTCTGAATTTACTAAAGAGTAGACAAGTACTTGTTTTCTGTTGCACTTACAATCACCTAGTGTTTACATAGAAATTATTCAGTTTTACGATAGGTAGTATATCACTGTTTGGTTTAAAAAATGGGTACTTACGTATTATCGCAACCAGAAAACAAATGTCTCATCATTTTTGAAGGTATGGCCCAACGAGTCTTTGTGGTGTTGCAGGGATTGGGAAGGCTACTAGTCAGCTATCTGTGACATTGGGTGATCACTCAGGAGCAGGAGCAAGCCCCAAATTCCTCGTCTACTTTCACGTCATTCAGTGACAGAGTTTATGTTAACTTCCGTGGACCCAACTGTGCAAACAGAACACAGCAAAACAATGTAAAATGGAGTAATTACTCTGAAGTTCAATGACAAACCAACCTATGTGTAAAAACTGTGAAAAATATGGAGTCATGAAATGATCACAACTGTGTTTCTTTCAGTGTTAGCAAAATGGGGATCCAGAAAATACAGACACTGACACAAAAGAAATGTACTCCTTGCAAGCGCTGCCATTCTGGGTCTAGTCCCTTCCCCAGAAATGTTTTAAAGATTGAAGGTTCCGAAATCATCAAGAAAGAGGGCAAAAACAATGTGTAATAAAGTGAGACTTTTAAGAGTATGCATATCGGTTACTTAACAGACATAGGAGTGGATAACACTACCAGGGGCCAACGTGCTATGTGAAGGATCTGAACAGAAAGCTTACAACCTGTATTTCTGTTTCTACTCCAGCCAGTATTACAAGACATTTTGTTCACATGCTACACATGACGCTCGTCTCCACTCCGAATAGCAGAACAGTAAAATATTGCATCCAGGTTAGTAATTGGTCAGAATTCATGACATTATCGAGAATGACTCGTTTGTCCCTAATTTCAACAGTTATGACCAATTTGGAGCTTGGATGCGAGAGATTTGCAATCTGGTTGCGATAATATGTAAATACCAAAAAATGTGTGTTGTGTTTATACAGTCACTTGGCTCTTACTGCATTGCTAACATGTTTCTGGTATCTGATTTAGTCTGTTCCTCTGCTTTTTCTTAATTTTGCTACAATTTTATAAGTTTTTCAGCTGTTTTTCAGTCAAGTGTCAGGCTCTAAGAATCAGTGGGGGAGTTCTGTGGCAGGGATTAAACTGCTACTGTGTTCTGGAAGCAGGAATTTTTGGTTGAATTGATTGCTAATCTTCTATAGGTTGTTTTGTTTTCTCTGCTGGGATACATAGCACAGAGCACAGCTCTGTGCAGCTCTATACGTTGCTGTATTAGACCAATGCAAGCTCTTCCTGTATGAAATTCTCTATAAACATGAACCTTAGTCATTCTCAAAGCAACAGAGAAACTGTAGCTGTATTCACAGATCGTCTACTAATTAGATTTCTGCCCAGTACTATCTTAGATAACTGCAAACCATTCTTATTCATCTTATTGTTATTTTTTTCTTTTCTTACACAACAAATACAAATTATTATTTTAATAAATTATTAATTTATTATAATTATTTATTCACATTCCTGTAATATTACTTATCTATTTTACACTTCACATAGAATCAATATAAGAATACATTTTTCAACTACATTTGGGTAATATCAGAAATCTATTTCCATTGAACTACCAGCTACTTAAACTTTTTCTTAAAATCAAATCATGTAATAATACATTCCTTTACTGTATTCTTGAGCTAAAAGGGAAGGTCAGCCAACATGTTCATCCTCAGTTGCTAGCCTCATAGCACTTGCTTTAATCAGGAAATGTACTACTTTCACGTCATTCAGTGACAGAATTTATGTTAACTTCCGTGGACCTGACTGTGCAAACAGAACACAGCAAAACAATGTAAAATGTAATAATTACTCTGAAGTCTAATGACAAACCAACCTGACTACATGTAAAAACTGAAAAATATGGACTCGTGAAATGATCACAACTGTGTTTCTTTTAGTATTAGCAAAAAGTGGATCCAGAAAACACAGACACTGCCATCAAAGAAATGTACTCCTTGAAAGCGCTGCCATTCTAGGTCTAGTCCTTTCCGCAGAAATGTTTTAAAGATTGAAGGTTCCGAAATCATCAAGAAAGGGGGCAAAAACCATGTGTACTAACGTGATACTTTTAAGAGTATGCATATCGGTTACTTAACAGACATAGGAGTGGATAACACTACCAGGGGCCAACGTGCTATGTGAAGGATCTGAACAGAAAGCTTACAACCTGTATTTCTGTTTCTGCTCTAGCCAGTATTACAAGACATTTTGTTCACATGCTACACATGACGCTCGTCTCCACTCCGAATAGCAGAACAGTAAAATATTGCATCCAGGTTAGTAATTGGTCAGAATTCATGACATTATCGAGAATGACTCGTTTGTCCCTAATTTCAACAGTTATGACCAATTTGGAGCTTGGATGCGAGAGATTTGCAATCTGGTTGCGATAATATGTAAATACCAAAAAATGTGTGTTGTGTTTATACAGTCACTTGGCTCTTACTGCATTGCTAACATGTTTCTGGTATCTGATTTAGTCTGTTCCTCTGCTTTTTCTTAATTTTGCTACAATTTTATAAGTTTTTCAGCTGTTTTTCAGTCAAGTGTCAGGCTCTAAAAATCAGTGGGGGAGTTCTGTGGCAGGGATTAAACTGCTACTGTGTTCTGGAAGCAGGAATTTTTGGTTGAATTGATTGCTAATCTTCTATAGGTTGTTTTGTTTTCTCTGCTGGGATACATAGCACAGAGCACAGCTCTGTGCAGCTCTATACGTTGCTGTATTAGACCAATGCAAGCTCTTCCCGTATGAAATTCTCTATAAACATGAACCTTAGTCATTCTCAAAGCAACAGAGAAACTGTAGCTGTATTCACAGATCGTCTACTAATTAGATTTCTGCCCAGTACTATCTTAGATAACTGCAAACCATTCTTATTCATCTTATTGTTATTTTTTTCTTTTCTTACACAACAAATACAAATTATTATTTTAATAAATTATTAATTTATTATAATTATTTATTCACATTCCTGTAATATTACTTATCTATTTTACACTTCACATAGAATCAATATAAGAATACATTTTTCAACTACATTTGGGTAATATCAGAAATCTATTTCCATTGAACTACCAGCTACTTAAACTTTTTCTTAAAATCAAATCATGTAATAATACATTCCTTTACTGTATTCTTGAGCTAAAAGGGAAGGTCAGCCAACATGTTCATCCTCAGTTGCTAGCCTCATAGCACTTGCTTTAATCAGGAAATGTAACAATTGCCTGGTGGCCACAGATAATGAATTATTGTTTAGCTCACTGTTAATTGGAGGACTCCCTCTCACAAACACAACCTGTGAGCAATACACAGCACAACTGCTATACTGCTACACAGTAAACAATCGTGCAGTGATGCCATTAAAAAGCCCCTACCTAAGCCTCCAAGACATACTGAATCTAGGGTTCAGAATGTATCAAACACTACAACACCTATTAGCACTAGAGCTGCAAAGGGCAAGCAGGTAATTAACCACTCCAAAACTAGTGCAGCTACACATCCCTCCAACAAATGTGCAGTAGTGGAGTCTAATAATCGTGCCAATACAGAAAATACAGAAAATGACAGCACAAACAATTCATCAGCTCATGTAAGGGCTGATAACTCCTTTCAAAACAACAAAAGTAATCGGGGAAGGAACGGTCGCAAGGGCAGGAATCGCTTCAAATAATATTACAGTGAGTCAATATGACACACGGACATTATTTGTTGTTAATTTATCTGACTTGTCTCTTAATGATGATATGAAAGCTGTATTATTAAAAGGCTGTAAATTTGTGCCAACATATTTTCCCTCCTTATGAGACATATATTTAGAATTGACAGCTCTTATTAGGAAATTGCATTTAAAAGTTTTTTTTCAGGATAATATGGTTAATAATACTGAAAATGTTCCTTTAGAAGTGAGTAATTCTGAAACTGATGAAAATTGTGAAATTGATGAATTATTAAATTTATCTATTTATGATTATGACACTGTGGAAATGGATGATGATGTTGGTGGGGTAACAACCGATTCTGATTTCTATAACACTGGGTATGGAAAATTAACATTGCCACATCTAGTATCTGATAGTAAATTTTCACCCAATATGAAGGTGCCTGCGATTACTGCTTTCTTTAAAGTGGTATTCAAGGAAATATCACTAATTGTTAATAAATTTGACAAGAGTAAAAAGCAGTTTAACTTGAGTAAGAAGGAATGGATGGCTTTAAAAAACTTGACAAAACTAAAAAAAGATTACATTTTTAAATGTGCTGACAAGGGTGGAAACTGGGTAATTTTACATAAATTAAAGTATTGTGAAATGGTGGCTGACTTGTTAGATAACAGTCTTGAATATAAACGATTAAGAAAGGACCCAACATTAGAATTTAATAATGAATTGTTAGCATTATTGGAGCGAGGGGAACATCTTGGATTCTTTGATAGGAAGGATGTAACTAAATTGTTCATTAAGAAACCTAGAACACCTATTTTCTATGCCCTACCAAAAATGCATAAGTGTCTTGAAAAACCTCCGGGTAGACCTATAGTATCGGGCATAGGTTCGCTTTTGAGTAATGTCAATATTTTTTTGGATTTCCACATAAAGAAATATCTGAATAAGGTAACAGCACACATTGCTAATACTCAAGAACTGTTAGAGGCAATTTCCCAGGTGAAGTGGTGTCAAGATTATTATTGGGTGACAATTGATGTAAAATCACTTTATACGAATATCAGTATAAGATGGGGCTTGGAAGCAGTAATGGAAATGTTAGGAGATGGACCCAGGACTACGTATATAGTTAATCTTTTAGAATTTTGTCTAACTCACAACTACTTCAGTTTCAATAATGAATTTTATTTGCAGCTAAAGGGGACAGCTATGGGTGATGCTTTTGCGCCCCCATATGCTATCATTTATATGGGATTTTTTGAAAAGAAATTTATTTACCCTACTTCTTTTTATAAGAATAATGTTATATTATATAAACGCTTTATTGATGATTTGTTTATAATTTGTAAGGGTGGAATTGATGAATTTCTTGATTTTTTGAGACCTTAAATACTAATGAACATGGATTAGCTTTTTCGTATGATCTTAGTAGGGAAAAATAAATTTTCTGGATGTGACGCTATATAGTGACTTAGATCAAATAGGCTTCAGACCTTTTAAGAAAACTACTGCAGTGAATATGTTTCTACATGCTACTAGCATGCATCCGGGACATTTATTACGGTCGCTACCCTTAGGTGAATTTCAAAGAATATTAGACCATACCAGTGATTTAGGAGAGAGAGAAAATGAATTGAATAATGTGGAGATGAGATTAAGTGAGAGAGGTTATGATAAAGAAGAATTACTATAGTGCAAAAAGAAAGTTCTTGGGGAGATTTATGAGGGGCCATGTAGGTATAAGAAATCAAAATACACTAAGGAAAAAGTGGTAGTTAAAAAATGTATTGAAGATACTGATCAAGGAAAATTGTTTTTTGTAACTAAATTTTCTCCTCTTTCAGATGAAATAAGGAAAATAGTAATGAAATATTGGTATTTAATCACAGAAAATGATAAAATTGGCTATTTGTTCCCTGAGTATATTACTTTCTCCTACAAAAGGGGAAAAAATCTAAAAGAGTTATTAAATTTCAACTTTTTGAAAGGGAATGAAATTGGTAAAGACCCTTGGCACATTTCCATGTGGGTATTGTAGTTTATGTGATAGGGTAAGAAATGTGAATACTATCAATGGCGTTTCTTTTAATCCTAAATTTCACTTCAACTGTAAATCTATAGGGGTAGTGTATGCATTAAGTTGTTCATGTTTAGATACTTGGTACATTGGGCAAACAAAAACAATGGTGAGAATTCGCGTGTTGGAGCACTTAGATATTAGAAATCATAGTGAGGGTAGTCCTGTGGCCCAACATTTTGTTCAAACACATGGTGGTTCCCCTGATTGTCTTAAATGTTGTGTTTTGGGTAAACCTATTTCCATGGGAGGGAATGATTATCTCTATAAGTTACTTGAATTAGAGACAAAGATGATCTTAAAATTTGGAACTCTAAAGCCCTTTGGACTCAATTTAGAACTGGCTATTTAGATTTGATTAAATTAAAATAATAAACAAAAGAAAAAAATAGTAAAATAATTTATTCTTGTTATATATTAGTCTTGTTAATAAAAAAAAAATTTTTGTAATATGATATCTAATATTTTTTGTATATACAGTTTAAAAATTTGTATAGGAATGTATTAGATAATATATGTAGAAAAATAGATATTACTATTGTTATTAATATTTTCAGTAAAATGTGATGAATTTGATGTAATGTTGATTTAATTGTTAAAATTGAATAATTGGATAATTGGATAAGCTGTTTGCGCTAATTGCTTTTTAATGTGTATGCATATGTATAAAAAGATGTTTGAAGCATACACGTTTTGTGATCCGTGAAGGCCAAAGGCCGAGGTACCAGATCTAGTGCAAATAAAAGGAAAAAAGTAATACTGGTAAAAGTGCTGGGACTTGTGTTTTGTTTGTGGCACAGGAAGGTGTTTGGGACTGAAATGTGCAGTAGTGATTGGCAACTCCATAGTCAGACCTATTGACTTTGCTCTCATAAGGATGAACAATGAGAAGGCAACAGTGAGTTGCCTTTCAGGAGCCAAGATCTATGATATATCAAGGGCCCTAAAGTCCCTTAAGCCAAGCAAATATGGTTATAACATAGTAGTGGTTCACATGAGACTGAACAATCTAGTGTGCAAAATCTTGACTTATAAGCAGAGAGACAAAATGGAACTCTCCATGCATGACACAAATGCAGTGAAGACCCTGGTTGTGTCCGGAATCCATCCTTCTCCTTGTATGATACCAAAGTACAAGGAGAAAATTATTGGCTTCCACAACTGGCTGGATAGTATGTGCCATTCTAAGGACATCCAGTTTGTGCCATCATGGGAGGAGATGCTAGACACTCACTCTTACTATCGCTTACACTTCTCGTTCCAAGGCTTCCAAATACCGGTTCAAGCATTTGCTGCCCCCATAGTACCCTTTTAGGGATAGTTCACTTACAAGATCTCCTAACATAACTAAACAAATCTATCACACATCATGGTGGCTCTGCTCAGGTCCAGTGGTCTAAATAGCAACTTGCCTGCTCATGAGGCCCTGTGCATTTGGAATGAATGCATGTTTATGTTACTACAGAAATTTGGTTTAAAAGTACATAAAGCATTCTCACCATAACAGGGTTTTGCACTTAACATGCCTTTTGGCCCAATGGTAACCACAGTGCAGTATCCGTATTTGTTAAAGACCAGATCACTTCTATGCAGATCCTTAGAGACCCAAAAACTGAATCAATTGAAATCCAAATCACACTAAATAGGAACACCTATCAGTACATAGCATGTTATAGGACACCCTCTATGCTCCCAGAATCTATGTTAGGTTCCGAAATACACTGAATGAACTTCAAATTAAAAGGAATCCCATTATCCTAGCAGACTTTAACTACCCAAAGATAAACTGGGATAACTATCCCTCAGCAGGAGGCTACACACAAAAATTGCTTGATTTCATTAATTAAAAACTCCCTGGAGCAAACTGTCAAGGAACCTTCTAGAGGACAAATATGTTTGACCTGATCCTCACCAACATGGCAGCAATGTTGTCTATCCCCTACCACTCCATTATTCAATTAAATCTGATCACAACCTGGTAACTTTTGCCTTTAAAATCTCCAAACAGTTTGATAAAAATATTATGAAGCTCAGAGTCTTCAGACATACAAACCTTTTACAATTCTAGGATGAACTTTGTAAGTTCAACTGCCATTACCCAAGACAGAGCAAGTATTTAGGCAATCAAACTCTGTGCACACCTTGATAAATGCATTGACCTGGCACCTGTTAGTCCCTACCACATCCACACAAAAAGGGAAGCTGAAGGGTAAACCAACCTGGTGCTCTACATGTATAAATCAGAAATACAACAAAAGAAAAAAAGTTTCTTAAAGTATATAACAAAACCAAAAGCCCTTAAATTAAGGTTAGCATTAAAACCTGTCAAAAGAACTATAAAGCACCATAAAACCCCCTAACAATGTCCCAGGTAACCCAGGTTCATTTAGCATCTTGGGTGTTTGGTGTGCTGACACTGAGGGATGGGTGTGTCCAGCCATGAGGGAGGGCAGTTATTGAACATGCTCCCTGAGGGGAAACATGGTCCACACATAAAGGGTAGTAGTCTCTGAATGTTGTTTATGAATGCATGTTATAATAAACCCCCCCTCAGCAGCAGAAGCAGTTGCCAGCACCACCCTCCCATGTCCCTTTGAAGATCCATGCCAGCCCCAGCTCATTCAGAGAAGTACAGGGGAGGAAGAAGGAGCAGGTAGACCCGGTGATAAACAGGGCATTGGAATGGCCAGAATGAATGAACGATAGAGGATGGATAACATTCATACAACAGCTTAATGGATTTGCTCTTTCTCATTAAAGCTAGTGCGTCTGAACTACTGGCAGACCATAGCATCACACAAATAATGTAGAAGCCACCAAGACTGAGTGTCATGTAAGGGAGCTAATCCCTTTGGGCCTCATAATAACAAATTATTATCTCCATAGCCATATTCACACCTTCCATAGTGACCACTGCTCATATCATTTTAATGTTACTAACCTATCTGAACACTCCACTTATTTGGGTCCAAATAAGCCACTAACATTAGAAAATTGAGATAGCACCTAAATACATCTGATTAGTCAGAAGTTTTAAACAATTAAGATTCAAATCAAGCAGCCAACCTCTTGACAAATAAATGCATTATTCCCAATAATAACTAAAACTAAGACAAAACCTGGTTACAATGAATAATGGGTCTATATTAGAACACCATACTTTCAAAATTTCGAGTGTTCTAATATTGAACCCTATTAATCGAAAATTTAAAACATCGAACATACAGAACAGCAAATCTTTTCCTAGGGAAAAAAATTGCTGTTCCAAAACACATACACACAACACAAGCACACCAAACAAACAGCAATCCACACACATACACCTAAACTCTTACACCTAACCCTACACTAAACTATACATACACCATTAACTATTCACTTACCTTAACCCAAACCCTAAGCCTAAGGTCCGTCACCTCACCTATGCCCTTACCCTAACTCACCTACCCCACCCTAACCCTCACGTCCACACAATCGCACACTTACCTGAGCTGTGCCCTAACTCACCTAACCCGCCCTAACCCTCATGTCCACACAATCGCACACTTACCTGAACCCGACCCGTAACTTTCCACCACAGCGTTGAAAATACCAAAGCAACAGAAACGGACAACCAAATTCTTTCCCTAGGAAAAAATTTGGTTTCCTGTTTCTTCAATATTTTCAGCGTTCGCTGAAAATGGGTCGATATTAGAACACTCGAAATTTTGAAAGTTCGGTGTTCTAATATAGACCCTGAAAAATCTCCACTAAACCCACATCAGAAAGATCCTATCTCCTGAGCACCTTAGCCAAAAAGCCATTTATGGATGTAAACTGACTTATACCTAGAATCAAAAATGTTCACATTGTACTCACCCCAAAAATTTCTGGAAACAAGTTAATCTCAAGTTGGTCCACACACAAAAACTAAACTCCTATTAAGATAACCCTATTAAATGTGCTAATGGACATCTCACTGCCAATCACTTCCTTACTGAGTCCACATTGTCATGGCTACCAGAGAAAGCTGAAATAGATGCTGCAGTAGGTTTAGATACTCTTGAATCCATGGCTCATAAAACCTGCTAAGACTGCATACTTAACCAGGGGCAGCATATATTTAACCCTGGCCCTGCCCTGTCATAAAACATTATGCCAACTATTTGGAAGAATTCATTATTAAAATCCTTTACCAAAATATATAAACCAAAATCCACAGCTGTTTTTCAACCCTATATTCCCTATGCTAGACAAAATCCCAGGGAACACTGTTTATACCCAGTTTTTAGATTATATTCCAAAGGTACTCCTTTACTTCTAGGTGCTAAAACAGACATTGGACTATACATAACACCACCACTGCTCCGTCGAGTTTTACTGATGAAACACTCCTTAATATGAACAATGGGAACCTCACAGGTATAGTTTTTATACATCTGTCCAAAGCTTTCCATTTAACAAATCCCCCTTTTTTCAAGATTTTCTATTTTGCATTACATTAGTTTGAATGTTTGCCAATGGTTTAAACAGAATCTTTGGAATAGACACTTCAATGTCTAAGCTATGTTTCCCTCTTCTATTCCCTCCCCTAACAAAAGGAGTTTCCTAAGGATTGGTCTTAGCTCCTTTCTCTATCTCTTCTATCTTTATTAGAAATCTGCTCACTGGCTTTCCCATTCTCCTCATAGTGCTATATATGGATGGCATGGTCATCTACTAGTTCAGCCCCTCTCATACTAACATTAAAAAGCAACTTGAGACAGACTATAGTCGGTTACCACCTAGTTAAATGACATGCAACTTAACATCAAAAGAACAAAAAAGCCAAGATCTTTGACATGAACCAAAAACAGGTTTCAGTCCCTACCAACTGGTATATTAATGGCAGCCAGGACCAATGCTTCAAAATTGCACCAATTTTCAAATACCTAGATCTATGGCAAGGTCAAATGCTAATCTTCTTTTACCACATAAATAATCCAAATAACAATGAGTACCACAGGAAAATGTACGCTCCTGAGCAGAAAGCACAGAAATAAAATCATAAAAAATAAAGAAAACTGCTCAGGTGCAAAACCATGCAGAAAATAGCAAGCAGCATACAATGAGTCTCTTCAGACCAAAGTCATATAAACCACACCAAACAGCATACAAGTCTCTTCAGACCAGGAATATAAGAATAATCCAATCCAATGAAGCAAAATGCTGTTAACTTCTTTAAAACCAAATCTTTTATTAGCAGATATCTGGTAAGCACTTTTGCCAAAGTGGCTTCTTCAAACCATAAGACTATAAAGCAGTTCAAGACACACCTTATATACATTCAAGTACACCTTCAATTCCTAATTAAGACTAATAATGACATCATAATTAAAGCATATACATTTAAAGTGAACAATCAAACAGTATTACAATACACCTATACAAGGAGTAAAGACAAAATATTTAAAGAGTATTACTGCATAAAAATGGACATCACTTAAGCATCCTAAAGATATTATATAAATAATATCTTTAATTAATCCATCAATAAGACAATTTATTATAAAAAATAATAAATAATAATAAAAAATGTTTAAAAAATATTTAAAATGAATCCTTCTGTTTTTAAGAGCTGGGCTTAAAGGGACCTTATCATTAAGACCAGGGTGAATATGTGCTTGCAGTCTGATAATCCAGTTAGTTTAATTTATTTCAGTATAATTCCTTAGGTCCCCTCCCCTCAAACTAGGTGTATTAATGTATAAAACTAAAAACTTAAAAGTATGTGAATTGTTGGTTTCTAAAACATGTTTAGACAAAGCATTGGTGTTTGACCAAATACGGATCTGATATAAGTGCTCCCTCACCCTGTCCTTAAGCCTTCTATCGGTTTTACCGATATAGAAGGCAGGGCAAGAAGAGGATAAAGCGAGATAAACTACATGTTCCATATCACAACTAGCACTGACATCAAAGCTAAAAAATTGAGATGTATTGGGATGTATAAACATGTTCGACTCACATATAAATGTGCAAAAATTACACTTATTACATGGTTTGGTGCCTAAATGACTACCCAACCAGAAGTGTGAAAATTGACTCTTGTTAATTATTACTGTTGATGTGACATCCTGACTGACCTCATGTGCACCAATGGGAAAAAGGGGTTGTGGGCTGATGGCTTCTTACTCAGAATTTGAAAAACTGTTTAAGGAACTTCTTACTGCAAGGTAGGGCAGGTACCTAGCTAAATATGTTGTCAATTAACTCAGTTACTTCAGCATCCTCAATCCTCACAGACTAATAATTTCTGTTGATGTTTCTGACTTTCATTCTTTTTTGTCAAACTACTTATATATGTAAACATGTGTTCAACATTATACTAAATCCCCTGCACCACCCACTCCCTTTTTTTTCTTTCTTGTGTTACTCTCTAACATTACCATCCATAAATGGCCACTAATAAATCAGGTTGTTTTTATTTCAACTATTTGTATAAATGCTTTTACCCTGCATTTTTTAGCAATTTGGATTTTGTTTTGCTGTTCATATTATTTTACATTTACTTATTTTCATGAGAGCTTACTAAATTAATAAACAAACATAAATAAATAAACAAATAAGCAAATACTTACATACATGCAATAAAGCAGCCAAGTGCTTTCTCAGGTATTTGCCCATTCTGAAGAGAATGCTTGTCGTCCACTGAACATGAGATATGCATGGTATGGGAACAGTTCAAAAAAGAGTCAAGGGAAGTCATTATTTTAATTTCAAACTAAATGCCTCAGTACTGTGAATGGAGTGACTTACTTTTAGAACTAGCAACACATGAAGGTGCATTGGCTAAAGAATGTCAATACCAAATGGCATAGTTATAGTGATGTACAGACAGTTACAGCAATGCGCAGATAGTTACACTGATGTACAGATAGTTACAGCAATGTGCAGATAGTTACACTGATGTACAGATAGTTACAGCAATGTGCAGATAGTTACTCTGATGTACAGATAGTTATAGCAATGTGCAGATAGTTACACTGATGTACAGATAGTTACAGCAATGTGCAGATAGTTACACCGATGTACAGATAGTTACAGCAATGTGCAGATAGTTACACTGATGTACAGATAGTTACAGCAATGTGCAGATAGTTACATCAATGTGCAGATAGTTACACTGATATACAGATCGTTACAGCAATATGCATAGCTTCACTGATGTACAGATAGTTACAGCAATGTGCAGATAGTTACACTGATGTACAGATAGTTACAGCAATGTGCAGATAGTCACACTGATGTACAGATAGTTACAGCAATGTGCAGATAGTTACACTGATGTACAGATGATTACAGCAATGTACAGATAGTTACACTGATGTACAGATTGTTACAGCAATGTGCAGATAGTTACACCAATGTGCAGATAGTTACACTGATGTACAGATAGTTACAGCAATGTGCAGACAGTTACACTGATGTATAGATAGTTACAGCAATGTGCAGATAGTTACACTGATGTACAGATAGTTACAGTGATGTACAGATAATTACAGTTACAGTGATGAACAGATAGTTATAGCAATGTGCAGATAGATACACTGATGTACAGATAGTTACAGCAATGTGCAAATAGTTACACTGATGTACAGATAGTTACAGCAATGTGCAGATAGTTACACTGATGTACAGATAGTTACTGCAATGTGTAGATAGTTACACTGATGTACAGATAGTTACAGCAATGTGCAGATAGTTACACTGATGTACAGATAGTTACAGCAATGTGCAGATAGTTACACTGATGTACAGATTGTTACAGCAATGTGCAGATAGTTACACTGATGTACAGAAAGTTACAGCAATGTGCAGATAGTTACACTGATGTACAGATCGTTACAGCAATGTGCAGATAGTTTCACTGATGTACAGATAGTTACAGCAATGAGCAGATAGTTACACTGATGTACAGACAGTTACAGCAATATGTAGATAGTTACACTGATGTACAGATAGTTACAGCAATGTGCAGATAGTTACACTGATGTACAGACAGTTACAGAAATGTGCAGATAGTTATACTGATGTACAGATAGTTACAGCAATGTACAGATAGTTACACTGATGTACAGATAGTTACATTGATGTACAGTTACAGCAATGTACAGAGAGTTACACTGATGTACATATAGTTCCAACAATGTGCAGCTAAATACATTGATGTACAGATAGTTCCAACAATGTACAGATAGTTACACTGATGTGCAGACAGTTACAGTGATGTACAGATAATTACAGTTACAGTGATGTACAGCTAGTTATAGCAATGTGCAGATAGATACACTGATGTACAGATAATTACAGCAATGTGCAAATAGTTACACTGATGTACAGATAGTTACAGCAATGTGCAGATAGTTACACTGATGTACAGATAGTTACCGCAATGTGTAGATAGTTACACTGATGTACAGATAGTTACAGCAATGTGCAGATAGTTACACTGATGTACCGATAGTTACAGCAATGTGCAGATAGTTACACTGATGTACCAATAGTTACAGCAATGTGCAGATAGTTACACTGATGTACAGATAGTTACAACAATGTGCAGATAGTTACACTGATGTACAGATAGTTATAGCAATGTGCAAATAGTTACACTGATGTACAGATAGTTACAGCAATGTGCAGATAGTTACACTGATGTACAGATAGTTACAGCAATGTGCAGATAGTTACACTGATGTACAGATAGTTACAGCAATGTGCAGATAGTTACACTGATGTGCAGATAGTGACAGTGATGTACAGATACTTACATTGATGAGCAGATAGTGACAGTGATGTGCAGATAGTTACACTGGTGGGCAGATAGTTATAGTAATGTGCAAATAATTACAGTGATGCACAGATAGCTAAAATGATAGGCAGACAGTTACAGTGATGTGCAGATAGTTACAGTAATGTTCAGAGAGTTACAGTGATGTTCAGATAGTTAGTGACATGCGGATAGTGACAGTGACATGCAGATAATTATAGTAAAGTGCAGATAATTACAGTGACATTCAGATAGCTACAGTGATGTATAGATAGAGTGATGGACACAGTTACTGCAACATGCAGATAGTTACAGTAATGTGCAGATAGTTACAGTGATGTACAGATAGTTGCAGTGATGGGCAGATAGCTGCACTGATGTGCAGATAGTTATAGTAATGTACAAATAGCTACAGTGACATGCAGATAGTTACAGTGATCCGCAGACAGTTACAGCGACGCGCAGATAGTTACAGAAATGTGCAGATAGTTACAGTGATGCGCAGAGAGTTACAGTGATGTACAGATATTTACAGTGACATGCAGATAGTTACAGTGATGGGCAGATAGTCACACTGATGGGCAGATAGTTACAGTGATGTACAGATAGTTACACTGATGGGCAGATAGTTACAGAGATGTGCAGATAGTTACAGTGATGCGCAGATAGTTACAGTGATGTACAGATAGTTACAGTGACATACAGATAGTTACAGTGATGTACAGATAGTTACAGTGATGTGCAGATAGTTACACTGATGGGCAGATAGTTACAATGACGTGCAGGTAGTTAACAGTGACATGTAGATAGTTAACAGTGATGTACAGATAGTTACAGTTACATGCAGATAGTTACAGTGATGTGCAGATAGTTATCAATGATGTGCAGACAGTTACAGTGACGTGCAGATAGTTACAGTGATGTGCAGATAGTTACAGTTACATGCAGATAGTTACAGTGATGTATAGATAGTTACAGTGACATGCAGTTACTTACAGTGATGTACAGATAGTTAACAGTGATGTGCAGATAGTTGCAGTGATTTGCAGATAGTTACAGTTACATGCAGATAGTTACAGTGATGTACAGATAGTTACAGTGATGTACAGATAGTTACAGTGATGTCCAGATAGTTAACAGTGATGTCCAGATAGTTAAAGTTACATGCAGATAGTTACAGTGATGTACAGATAGTTACAGTGATGTACAGATAGTTGCAGTTATATGCAGATCGTTACAGTGATGTACAGATAGATACAGTGATGTGCAGATGTGTGGGGATTCAGGGAGCAAGTGACGCACCTCCGGATCATTGGCATCATCATGACCTGCAGCAGCAAGATAAATGAGAAGGATGTTATAACTTAAGATGTTCTACAAAAGGATAATATAGTGCAAGTCAGGAGATAATAGGCAAACTATCCCTACTGTGCTGAAAGCCTTAGTCACCTCTATAGCAGCCAACATGGCTACCCCCTCATTATGCCTGTGTTAAAAGATAAAAGGGACAGAACAGCCCCCAGACACAGGCATAGGTGAGATGCAGAGAATAGTTTAAAACTATACTCTCATTCATATGTACATGGTAGTAGAAGTCTGTAAATATGCCAACACTCTCACATCTAAACCACAGACACACATATACATGAAGATAGCAGAAACTTGGAAGTATGCCCATATCCTAAAATTTAAGCCATCACCCCACATGTAAGTGTAAGCTACCACAAACCTGTCATGGCTCCCACAGCCTCACAACTAAACAGCCATGTAATACCCCATGGTATGTAGTACTGCCATGGCATATTTACAAGCAACAGGCACTGCACAGATACAATTCCCCACAGTAGCCACGTGGTATGTCCTGGTAACTGTTAGATGAAATAGCCCTTATTAGGAAAACTGCTTTGAATTACTGGAAAAAAATACAAGTAGAATTCGAAGAACATTATCAAAGCCAAAAATTATACTTGGGTCATTCCTGCCTAACCTCTCCTTCCCACTGCCAGACATCTTCAGAGTGGTGGTCTTGCTGGCTAGTGTCTGTATTAGTTGAGATGTTTTGAAGATTCCAGTAGCCTCAATCAAAAGTTGGTTATGTCGAATCAAACATCTTCTTTCCTAATGGAGCGTACATAGGGTCCCAGCAGCCACTCACTGAAATGATTTGTAGGAGAAGGTAGTACAGGAAATTGCTTTACTTAGTACATCAGGCTAGTGCTCTACATGGTGTATTAACACTCATAGCAATATCATGTAAAACAAGATGGTTGTCCATTCATGCTGGAACTTCTGAATCGCAAGCAGCACTGCCCAATACTGCCATGAAACATGTACAAGTCTTCAAGCATGGCATATAGGTTGTGTTCAGTGGAACCTAGCTGTGCAACATGTGACTCATGCTTCACTGAACTAAACTGATTTATAGCATACATGGAACCTAACTTTATTTGAATACATCCAGTGCAAACTGCTACATACTTGTGACTTAAACAGACATGACACCATTTAACTGCAAAACATCCAAACCAAAAAATAGGTGCAGCAGCAATACCACCACCAGTGCAGCAGTTTGAGGCATGTTTCAGACAGCCGAGAACCACAGTTTAAAAAGGAAAAAAGGATGATCTGAGCAGTAACTGTACTGATTACCACAGCATAGATTTCCGCATGTGAGGCTACTAAAGAGAAAACAAGGGACAGGGATCAGGATAGGTGGCATGAGTCGAGCAACAGGTCATCCTAGCAAAACCAATTATGTTCTCCTCATGCAGCCTTAGTGCGGCAGGAAAGGCAGGCCACATGATGCATTGTTCACTACATAAAAAAAACAAAAGTGAGCACCAACAAGGATTAATATAAACTGGCATTAAGGTGTATTAATACTGAAGGTGCATGAATAAATAATATACAGTGTTTGTAAAAATAAAAGTTAAAGCTGCTGCTTAGAGACACGCCAAGGAGAACAGTATATTAGTTCCGTCTTTTCAGATCTCAAAACAGTATATCCGTCTCTTCAGACCTCAATTGTAGCACTTCATACAGTCAATGTTAAAAAAACAAATGCAATCAGTCTATTCAGACCTGATAAAGAGTCCACAAGCCAAAAATGGAAACGATAATCCAATCTGGAGAACAAACAGGTTTATTTAGATAAAAAGGTGAGCGCTTTCGCTGATAAGCTTTTTCAAACCAATAAAGACCATATCATGCAGCCACTATATATACAGCCTATTATTAAACAATTATTCAATTAATCATGAATTGAAATAAATGCTTACTTAAAGGCATAGTTATCATTAACATTTCTATATACAACTCATTTAAATACATAAAATAGTAAATACTTAATAAAAAAGTCACATAAACTCATTTCAATTTTGATGTGACTATGCATATATAAATATAATAAAACATTTTATAAAAATGAAATTTAAGACTCATTTATGTGTGTAAAGGAAATTAATGTATTCTGTGCCTCCTATTTTTTAAAACAGGTTTTAACGGAATCCTGTCATTTAAACCTGGCGGGATATGTGCCCTAGTTTTTATGATCCATTGTACTTCTGCTGACTCTGTGATATTTCTAATATCACCTCCTCTAATGCTACTTTGAATGGTCTGTAAAACAGAAAATTTAAAGGTATGTGTGGAGTCTGTGTGCATAATGTGTTTAGACAACGCATTTAATTCTGATTTTATGCGTATTTGATACAAATGTTCCCTAATACGTTCTTTTAACATTCGGTCCGTTTTCCCAATGTAAAAGGACGAACATAATACGCACCTAGCAATATAAACCACATGTTTCGTGTCGCAACAAGCGTTCACTTTTATATTAAAAATTTCACCCGTTGCTGGGTGTATAAAAATATTCATATTTTCAATATTAGCACAATAATTACATTTCCTACAAACAGTGGTTCCTTTAGCTTCCATTAAGCTATTGTAGTCCATATTGTTCGAGCTACATAGTATTTTGTGCAGATTTTTAGTGTTTTTAAAAGCAAACTCTGGTTTGGACGTTACATGTTTAGAAATTTCTGGGTCTAATTTAAGAATATCCCAGTATTTATAGATAATTTCTTTAACAAGCACTGTATTATTAGTATATTGTAGGATAAACCTAACTTTGTTCTCCTCAATATTAGTTACGTTGGTTCCTGGTCTATATTCAATCGTTCCAATTTCTGAAAATATGGGACATGCTCTATTATTTCGCATATTTTTTACTTCATTGAAAATTCCATTAATTTCTGCTTGGCCATACTTCCTATCTAAAAACTTATTCTCTAGGTCTGTTAACTCTTCCTGAAACATTTGGTCATTCGGATTTAGCCTAGACATTCTTATACTTTGCCCCTTCAATACATTGTTAAAAACGTGTGGGGGGTGCATACTTTGTCTATGCAACAAAGTATTTCTATGGCATGATTTACGGTGAACCCCTGTATTAAAGTGTCCATCGTTCAGACGCCAGATGTTAACATCTAAAAAAGATATATCAGTAGTTGAATAATTCATAGTGAATTTCAAGAAAGAAGTTAATTGATTCACTTGCTGTTCAAAGATTAGTAAATCATTAAAATTTCCTTGCCATAGAAAAAATAAATCGTCCACAAAACGTTTGTAGAAGATAATATGATTTCTATATGAATCCAACTTGAGTAACTTGTCTTCTTCCCAGTAAGCCATCACTAGGTTGGCGTAGCTATTGGCACAAGGAGTGCCCATAGCTATGCCATCCTTCTGCAGGTAATAGTATTGGTTGAACAGAAAGACATTGCTTTCTAATACTACCTCAAGTAAACTACATATGAAATCTATCCTAGTGGGTGTTAAATCAGTGTGTAAACTCAAATATTTTTGAATAGAAGAAATTCCTTCATCATTTGGTATATTAGTGAATAATAATTTTAAAATATAAATATTTAAAATATAATATTTAAAAAATAGAAGGCACAGAATACATTAATTTCCTTTACACACATAAATGAGTCTTAAACTTCATTTTTATAAAATGTTTTATTATATTTATATATGCACCATCACATCAAAATTGAAATGAGTTTATGTGACTTTTTTATTAAGTATTTACTATTTTATGTATTTAAATGAGTTGTATATAGAAATGTTAATGATAACTATGCCTTTAAGTAAGTATTTATTTCAATTCATGATTAATTGAATAATTGTTTAATAATAGGCTGTATATATAGTGACTGCATGATATGGTCTTTATTGGTTTGAAAAAGCTTATCAGCGAAAGCGCTCACCTTTTTTATCTGAATAAACCTGTTTGTTCTCCAGTTTGGATTATCGTTTCCATTTTTGGCTTGTGGACTTTTTATCAGGTCTGAATAGACTGATTACGTTTGTTTTTTTAACATTGACTGTATGAAGTGCTACAATTGAGGTCTGAAGAGACGTATATACTGTTTTGAGATCTGAAAAGACGGAACTAATATACTGTTCTCCTTGGTGTGTCTCTAAGCAGCAGCGTTAACTTTTATTTTTACATTTCTCCACACTTTTTGCTGCTTGAGACACTGTATCTACCGTGGGCAATTTTATTTGTCAAATACACAGTGTTTCTTTATGTAAGACATATTCTGAACAGTCAAAGAATTCCAGGTACATTACTCTCTAAATAGGAACTATGTGGCATTCTACCAGACTTTGGCCATTGCTTCAGCTCCATAATTAGTGTAGCAGTTTACTGCTCTCTTCTTATACAAGTCTTAAAAACACCATTTAGTGTATGTATTCATATATATATATATATATATATATATATATATATATATATATATACACACACACACACACACACACACACACACATATATATATATATATATATATATATATATATACACACACACACCACATATATATATATATATATATATATATATATATATATATATATATATATATATATATATATATATGTGTGTGTGTGTGTGTATATATATATATATATATATATACACACACACACACACACACACACACACACACACACACACACACACATACACACACATATGTATCTATTTATATTCATACATATGTATATATGCACAAACACATACACATATGACTGATTATTCTATGCACACTTTATAAAATGTATTTGTTTTGCTCTGAACGCACATTATAAAATGCATTTGTCCATGTACCATGGCTTATTATAAACTGGAGATGCATTCACAAAAGGAGCAAAATGCAAATAATGTTAAACTGCTTCAATGATCTTTTCTGACATTATCTTTCTCCTTGATTAATCAGATGCTAAGACATGGCATGCATTCTAATTACAATACACTGTGCTGTATGTCGTACGCTAACTGCCTGATCTTGCTATGTAGTACTGCGTTTTGGGGTTTTATTACAGTGTTTAACATGAAATGTGACTACAAAGGGAACATGTAGTAATTGCTTTCTATGTATTAGAGTTCAGCTACTAATTTTAATTAGATATGTAACAGAAATGCTTACAATAAAATACAAGACTGTTTTACTATTGAGGAAACTTTAATGCAAAAATATAGTCAAAGAAGTCAAATTAATTGGTTTTGAAACCCTATATACCAGGTTAATTTAAGTTTAAAATAAACCCTGTCAAGAAAGTTGAACCTTAGTGATAGTTTGATCAATGTGTTGTTCTTTAACTGTAAATATCTGTAACCAAGAAACCAAAAAAGGCTCACATAGTGTAAAGGGTGAAGACAACTCAACAAACCAAGTTGAAAAGCCAGCTCACATGAGAAGAGGAATATCCCAGATAAACGAGCAGCCAACAAATATTTAGTTATTTATTACAACTAGGAAAGCATAACAAGACTGGTTAAGCACTTTTGTCCCCAAAAACTGGGACTTCTTTAGAACCAGTTAAACAAAATCTTTCACTTTCTTAAATATATGTTTTTTTTTAATTATGTGAAACTCAATTAATCAATTAAATTTGAAACAAGCATCTAACTGAGTAGGAAGATTTAAAAAACACCAAGTATATAAAAGCATATAAAAACTTGACAAGTTAAAAAAAACAGGTGATACACCTTTCAAAAAGGTATAAAATACCAAATATGGCCGAAGCGTCTAACTTGAATACAAATAAAAACAAGTATGAGAACACTCTGTTCACAGTTAAAAGGTTATAAAAATTGTAAAATATATATATAAAAATATATACAGGATAATTGCAACTAACAGTGGTTTCCTCCTCACTCTTCCAGGAAAAATGTACTAAGTATTCAGTAAGTGAATGTGTTGTGCAGGGTTTTTCATGACTTACTCACCCTAAGTTTTAAAACTGACAAAACAGAAATGCTTTCACTGATTCATGGAAAAAAACATAGGTGTTTAGTTTTACTTTAGGCATGAAAAAGGTACAACAGTAAATCATCAGTTTTCATGACCCAAACACCTGATGGCACATACAAGAAAATATTTCATGGCCTGCATTAAAGAGAAAAAAAATTAAGAATTTCTTAGGATCATTATGCTTCTACAATAGTAAGGATTTTTAATTCATTAGATTTTTGACTGGAAATTAGTCCTTTTATTTTGAAAGAAACCCCTAGTTTTATTCCTGTCCCATTTCAGAATAGGTTGTTTGTCCTAAAATGTCATTGAGACATCTTGTATGACACTAACAACTGGTGTACAGGTGCCTTAGCAGTGTGACTCAACACAAGATGTCACCTGCCCACTGTAGAAAATACTACACAATATATGCTGACAGTTAAAGCATCATCCTTTTACATGCAGGACCATCTTGCTACAGAATCTGCAGTACAAAGCAAGTTATTTTTCTTTGTACCATTGCAGCTGTCGGGTACGCAATAAACCTTCACTGTATTGAATTTAATCACTCATCTGCCCCCTATCCATTATGGACAAGTGAAAATTAACTCCACCAGAACATGCTATGCTTGGGGATGTACTTAAAATAAATATATAAAAAAAAAGTTATGGAAGTAATGTGGGATGGGTTTGGCATAATGGTTAAGGTCTTTGCCTCATAGACACAAGGTACAGGGTTTGATTCTCATCTTGGGTTACTGACTAGCCTTAAAATAGTCTTTCAAGGCTGTTAGACTAGTATTCGGCTATGAACCTATGAAACTATATCAGATGTTTGAAAGGAGCAGAGAGTACTCCCAGCTGTCCCCTGCATATCCTAGTCTTTGCCACTGTAGAAATTCCCAGAAAGTCTCCTAAGATATTCTAGTTCCCAGCTATATGAGTAATGAAAAAGACTGCCTCTTCACCAGCTGGTGCAAATGGTAAAAATACTCCTATAAGTAACTTGACAAGAGTTCACAGATGAGACCCACATAAGATAACATGTATTGTTTTACTGCACTGGATTAGAGATGGTGTTCAAAAGTCTGACTTTTGATTCACAAAACAAATTGTATACTTCCTATTCAGTCAAACTTAAAAATTCATTGGTCGTCAAAGGAAATTCTACCAAGACATACTTGAAAGTGAGTCTCAAGGACACAAATACAGACATCAGAAACTGAGAGACATTAGCTACCAGCTGACCAAATCTGTACCACAACCACCAGAATGAGTTGGCTCATCTTAAAGGGAAATGCCTTGCCTTTCAAAATGAAAATGGAGGAAGGAGACAAGGAGGGAAAGGGACATAAACTCAGAAACACAGGCAAGTTTCCCATGTGAAAGCATAGACAATTCTGTTGAAGCATCTGTTGGTTCCCGGCTTCCCATAAATAAAGAGAATGTCACCACTAATGAGTGGTTTTGCAGGCTACTAAAATAAACTTCAAAATAAGCAATATATTTCAGACATTCACTTCTTCACAAATAAACAACTGTCTATGGCAAGTAGTTAAACAGAAGGCCATTGTTATGAAAAATGTGAAACCAGAGAAGACAGAATCTCATACCAACCTGATCCACATTTTCAAAAGCATTGATGACATCATATGGCAAACAGGACAGCAGATCTATCACAAACCACGCCTTCAAGTAGTTCATGCGGATTTGCTTTGGGTCTGAAATCACTTCGCCTGCTGGTCCAACAAATGTGGTGTGAAAATTAAGTACAATATCCACTAAGAAAATGACATCAACGATGCTGTCTATAACGAGCCATGCTACATTATTCTGCTTAGTTTTAAATGAGACATTGTAGGGGACCATAATGGCTGTATAAAAGGTTAATATGAGGATAACCCAGTCCCACGTGGTCTTGAACACACAGTAATGTAAGATGATATGTGGTGGAGTCTTTGGTGCTTCTTGTTTATATTGTGGAAGAATCTCAGAGCCGAGCTGCAGCACCTGGACAGATTAAAATAAATAAATAAATAAATAAATAGACTCCTTTATCACCTGACAAAATCAAGCTTTAATTTGCAGTTTTTAGAAACATGTTAGAAGTACACCATGTCTACAGTGCTCAAACCAATTAGAAAATAGCAAAATAATTCTTAGCATTAGGACTGGTCACAACCTTCTCAAAAACAGGGTAACTACTTATAAATAATCCCTCTAATTCCCAAGCACAAAATCAAATGTTAATGCACAGGTTTTAGACATATGTTAGCAATACACCGTAAGCACAGTTCTCTCATTTAGAACACGGTTAAAGTTATTCTAAGCATTCAGATTGGTCACAACCTCCTCAAAACCATGACAATTATTTATAAATAACTTGTATCTTACACTACAACATTATGTTTTAATGTATAGTTTTCAGAAATGTGGTAGAAACACACAGTGAGTACACTGCTCATAACATCTAGAATATGACAAAAATAGTCCTAAACATACCTTTCAACCTCTTAGCACAAGAAATTGGGGCAAAACCAAAAATAATGGAGGAACAAAGCCCCGAAAATAGTGACAATTTTTAAATATTGTTTTTATTATCGTAGAAAGTTGACTGAATAACAGCTTTTGCATTATCATGAATTTCCTGAAGGGTATGAAGTCTGAAACTCAAATGTTTGTCAATATTTTCTGGCTTTAATCCTCAGCAATTTGCAAAAGAATAACCAGAAAAACATTTTATGAGAAACAGACTGAAAATATGAGGCAAAAATCTGAACATTCTGCAAAAATCTGGACAGTTGAGAGCTATAGTCCTAAATATTATGACTGGTCGCAATATCTTCAGAGACAGGGCAATATTATTTCTAAATAATTTTCAATAAAAATGGTCCAGAATACAAGGCAACTGACTAAGAAATCAAGCAACAATGAAACACTTTAAAAAGGAACAGATAACATGCTCAAACATGTCTAATTCTCATCCTTCTTAGTAAACTGTCTAATATATATATGCTATTCTGAATGAAAATGTGACCAATCATTTATACCTTTAATCAAAGTGTGTCTGATTAAAGTTAACTAAAAAGTTTGAACAATCTGATCAAGAGCCTACTTGTTTTACTAACAATAAAGAACAGAACTGTAAAGACGTGAACGCAGCACTTCCTTCTCTCCGCTACAGATTTTACTTACAGTCCCTTATGTATTTGCTGCAGACTAATAAAAGCCACACTGTTAAAAAAACTCCACACCATTGCTGGAGTAAAGAGGGGTCTGCTTTCTAGCTACTTAGCTAAGTAAAGGAATTATGCAGAGTGAAGTCGCAATGACCAGAATGTGGTCATCCTTGCCATTAGCCGCATAATGAGTCTTTGGCTAAATATTAAAATACTTCCTGTGTATGCTGTTCGAGTACAGATGGCACTCAAATCAATCAGTCACTCAGTGAGACACAAGCCATTGTGTACAAAATGCAGCCCCCCCCCCCCCCCAAAGAAATGAAGATTCCCAACTGCAGTCATTTTCTTCCTAGAATCAGTTTCAAGTGACTTCCATTAATTTCCAGTACTAGCTTGTTGGCACGTAGACTGACAGTACAGTTTAAAAGCTTTAGTTTCAGGACAGGACAAATATGGGAATAAGTAACTGACAGATATTTTACAGTTGATGTTGATTGTCTTTTCAGGAATGCCAACAACATTGTTAAAAGTAAAACAGGACAACAAAAGTTCATAAGTAACTTAGTGCTAGTGCGTGTATCTCTAAATGCAGACTTAAACATGGTGTTCTAAGTTATCTAAATACATTCATTTTGGAAATACCTACTGAGATAATAAAGTCAAAAATACAAGTATAAGAAATTAAGTATAAGTCTGGAATAATTGCATAGGAAAAATATGTAAATACATTACACTGACTTAAAACAAGCTCATTTTATCTTAGCACTTGGGTTCTGTACCACAATGGCACCACCTTATCAGAAATATTTTACATTTCTCATTTGCAATACATTAATAAAATTAAATATGTCAACAATTAATTGCATTATCACTTAAGTATTCCAACTTACCCATTAACGAAAGGCAACAGTGCCCACTAGGGGGAGTATTATTGGCAACTGATGGACCTTTCAGTGATACAGAAGTACCCCACCTATTAAAGTAAGTCTCATCACACCATTAAATGGTCGGTTATTTACCAACAGTCCCCTTCCTGTTGAGTGTTATTGTTTACTGGGGCTACTTCAGGTGCTCACATGATAGTAGTTCACAAGACACTTGCTCGCTGCAATTTGCTTAAATGACAAGTGCCCTAATCCCACCAGTCTGATCTTTATTAATTGCCTAGCCCTTTCACCTCCCAACCCTACCGACCTATACAGCCCTACCAGAATCCTAACTCCAACCTTTAAACTCCTATCCAGTCCCTAACCATAGCACTCCCATCCCTAACCCTAAAATCCTTGATCACTCTTTCAACCTAAAATTCCACTTTCCTCTCCCTAAACCTAAAGTGCCTGATCTCTCCCTATCCCTAAAACTCCACTCCAGATCCCTAACCCTAAAATCCCGTCACACTACCTAAACCTCTAACTCTCTTCCTGGTCCCTAACCTTAAAGGCCCTGATCAATCCTAACCCTAAAACTCCCATCCCACTGCCTAAACCTAAGCTTCCTTTCCCTCTCCCTATACCTAAACCAAAATATCCCTCCTGACTGCTGCCTGAAACCTTAACCTGCAGTAATATGCAATCCCCCAACCCCTTCTCCCACCCCACAGCTGCCAAACTTACCCTGCTCAAAGTCTGCTATGGTGTCCAAGCGAGATGTGTCAGCAACAGTCTGTCTGCAGAGCTACCACACCTCACCCAAACACACGGTCAAGTTTAAGTGGGAGCAGCTGGCTGTGTGAGCTCCTAGTTGTCTGAGTCCCTGGCTGCAAGATGGTGGTCTTTTATCAGCTGGGACTCAACAGTTTGTAGTAGACCCTTGTTTATTTACTAAGTAAAATGTTTTAATTATTTTGGTTCAACACTTAGGAAGATCTATGCTTTTTTTATCAGCCCTTTTAGCATGATGCATGTACAGCTGTAAGAAAGTGGATTTAAGAGAATACATTCATGTCTTTCACTTATCCTCTTGCTAAAATTTTCAAGTTTATAAAAACTAAATCCAGTCCACTTTTTCAGTGCAGTGCAAACTCCAACTTAAAATGCTACATAAAGAAATAGCAAAATTTGTATGTTTGTACACAGCATTTATTTCTATCTTTGTTTACTAAGTAAAATGGCTAGTTTTAAGACCTGCTTCTGCCACATTCCAGGGAAAATGGGGAAGAAACATTGCTTGTAAGGGGCATGTCAATATACTGTGCTATTTTAGTGAATGCAGAAACATAGACATCAGCTCACTGAAAATTCCTTCAGCAACAGTGGAGTGTTGGCATTTTTCCACTGTTGTCTGGCCTTGAGGTCAGTATATATTAACTCCATGGGTGTGAGAGGTCCTTCCAAATGGGGAGTAGAGAGGGCTTGGCCACTTTTAAAAAAGCTTTCCGCCACTGTTTGCTGAAAGTAGTTTCGGCAGTCTGATTTTGGTGTTCTGACATTTGGTGGGATAGTTATGGATTATCAATATGATAGGCAGTGAAGTGGCTGCAAGACCTCTCCCTCCCTCTTCCCAGTCACACTAGGTGTCCCACAGGGTTCCATTCTCAGCCCTCTTCTTTTCAGTATTTTTACTAACAACCTTAATACTCCCACCCCAACAGCTTCCATAATCCAATAGGCAGATGGCTCTACACTTATATGTGCAGCACCTACCATATAAGAGCTTCAAGATGTAACTCAAAAGTCCTTCACTGAAACTGAATCATGGTATGACTAACTAATAGCTCATACTTAACCCAAACACAACCAAACTTATGAACATTCAATCCACCAGACTCTCAAACTCCATCCTACCTTCTATATCACTGCTAACAATAATACAAAAATTACTCCTGACCCTCAAACAAAACTACTAGGAGTTAAAATTGATAATAAGCTGAGATTTGATTTACACATATCACAAACAATTAAGAAAATACACAAAAAAAATGGGAACCCTTTATAGAAATAAAAAAATTCTAACAGATAGTTCAAGAGTAGATATTGCCAGAACCCACCTCCTGTCAACTTTCCTCTATACCTCACCCATTCTTGCCAATCTTAAAAAGACAGACTTATATAAAATAGAAACATGCTATAACAAAGCAGCAAAATTTGCCACAGACTCTACACAGAGGACACGCCACTGCTTCACTCTAAAAAAAACTCCCCTGGCTAGAACTACCACAACTCCTAGCTTATAACCAATTAACCATGGCTCACAAACTACTTTATCAGCCCAAGAAAACTTCTGCTCTCCTAAACATAATACAACCTTATTCCAACAAAAATATGCTTTGCTCAACAAATAAATCAGTATTACATGTTATCAAATCTACAGACACTGCAGGGGACTCTCTATATGCCTGCTATGTAGCAACAACCTAGACTTTCCTTCCTCAACCTATAAGAACCACTACCAACACAACTCAATTTAAAAAACTACTCAAAAATTGTTGTAGGATGTTTTATAGTTTTGATTCATTGAAATGGACCTTTTTAAACGTATATACTTTTATGTATATTTATATCCCTGCTTTATTTTCATGATTATAAGGGCGTTGGATTGTTTTTATATAATATATTATATATATCCATATTTTTAAACATTAAGGGACCAAGCCAGTTTGCCAAAAGGAGATGATTTGTTAATCAGTTAACTGGCTGAGATCCAGCATAGGTGGATGCGAGCAGCTGACAAAATACCTTTTACTATATATGTACTGTATATGTGCTGTTTTAGTATGATTTTTTTCTCTGAAGAAGTTCTGCAAATCAGCGTGAAGAAAAGCACTTTAGTCAATAAAGGAGTTTGCATTATACTACATGGTTTCCACTTTGTGTTAACCTAGTAACTCTCCGGTGGATGTTCCTGTTTTATGAAAATGGGTTCTTCCCAGTTGGCCTCTCCCTGTAAACAAATGTAAAAATAAATAAGATAAATAAAATAAAAATCCCTATGGAAAAGGTGCTACATTTTTCTTCTCCATAAAGGTGGAAACTGAACTGAGCTCTCAGACGTCAGGCTTACAGCTAGCTATACTGCCTCTTGTCTCAAAGATTCTGGAGAAGTATGTCCAGTCTCAGCTTCTTAGCTTTCCCACTGAAAACTGCCTTCTTTCCCCTACACATGACAGTTTCCATCCTTTTCATACTACATTTACAGCTGTCCATAGTTTTATAACATCTGTTAACCAATATTGAAACTCTGGGAACACAGTGTCAGCACTTTTCCTAAATATATCCAAAGCTTTCAACATGGTATCCCACCCAAAATTGCTTCAAAAATTAGCTTACCTAGGAATTCATGAAACCTCACTATCTTGATTCTCCAGCTACCTTTCAAATACGCAACAGGCAGTAGAATGGAAAAATGGCATCTCCTTAGGTGTCCCTCAAAGAAGCATTTTAGGTCCCCTGTTGTTCAATATATTCATTAATGATTTCCACCTAGCTCCTAAACAATTGACTGTTATACAGTATACAAACAATTCGACAATCATCTGTTTTGCTAAAAACATAGATAAATTGAACAATTCACCCAAGTCAAACTAAGCCTCCAGAAGTCACTACTGATGAAAGCTCACATAAAGCAAGCAGTAATGAACACCACCGAAAGCTAGGCACACTCTAAAGGGTCATACAATGCCTCACAGATAATGCCAGAAAGAGTATTGTTCAGTCCTTTCTCATCCCTACACTATTTTACTCTGCATACATACAATCCACTCAACTCTCACACTTAGAACAGTCCTATAATAAGGTGGTGAAATTTGCCACCAATCATGATATGACACATCATTATCTGGCCTTAAATAAACTTCATTGGTTAGAGCTAAGACAACACCTTACACTTTCCCAACTTATCACTTCCCATAAGCTCATCTATTATCCAGACAAATACCCAAGTTTGAAAAATATTCTCCAACTTTATAACCCAAGTAAACAGCTGAGATCTACTGACAAGATGCTACTAACTGTTATAAAATCTAACAGGTCAGCTGGTGACTCTTTGTACTCCTATTTCCTGGCCAAACTTTGGAACTCCCTTCCTCTCACTCTAATAAACACAGTAAACACCAAGTTTTTAGGGCACAAACAATAGTATACCTGGATCTGTGCCTGCACAACTCCTGGATAATACATGTCCTGACCCTTACTTTCTCCTATGCACTATACCATTACTTACTGGTCCAAAATACCCTCTTTGTCCTCTACTTCACCTTCTTCCTCCTTCTAGCTATCCTAAAACTTGCATCACTTCTTAATGTCATTCCTCTGTTGTTCCTCCTTTTATCTCTTTCTGCCAAGTTCATTTCCATATATATGTTCCATAGCTCTTTAGATGCTAGTGCTAATAATTAATGCCACTCTGTTTAAATGCTGTATATTTGCTGATTACTTTTATACCTCTGTTTACTATGTTCTTTATATAACACTGGAATTTTTCTGGAGCTTCCCCACCCCCCGGCCTCTGCTGAAAAGGGATAACTTTCTGCCCAGTTGGACTATCCAGCTAAATACATGCAATAAATAAATAAATAAGCTGTAGTCGGCCTATCCTGGTAAACAAATGTAATAAATAAATAAGCTATAGTCTGACTATGCTGGTAAACAAATGCAATAAATAAATAAATAAGCTGTAGTTGGCCTATCCGGTAAACAAATGTAATAAATAAATAAATAAGTTATAGTCAGACTATACTGGTAAACAAATTCAATAATTAAATAAATAAGTTACAGTCAGACTATTCCAATAAACAAATGCAATAAATAAATAAGTTGCAGTTGGACTATCCTGGTAAACAAATGTAATAAATAAATAAATTAGTTGTAGTCAGACTAGCCTGGTAAACAAATTCAATAATTAAAGAAATAAGTTATAGTCAGACTATTCCAATAAACAAATGCAATAAATAAATAAGTTGTAGTTAAACTATCCTGGTAAACAAATGTAATAAATAAATAAATAAGTTGTAGTCAGACTACCCAGGTAAACAAATGCAATAAATAAATAAGTTATAATCAGACTACCCAGGTAAACAAATGCAATAAATAAATAAATAAGTCATAGTTGGACTACACCAGTAAATAAATATAATAAATAAATAAGTTGTAGTTGGACTATCCCAGTAAACAAATTTAACAAATAAATAAATAAGATGTAGTCGGATTATCCCAGTAAATAAATGCAATGAATAAGTAACTTGTAGTTTGACTATCCCAGTAAATAAGTGCAATAAATAAGCTGTATATGACAAAGAATACTCCTTCTCTTCAGGATACGTGCCTCTGTATCAGGTCACAGTCACATAGTGGGACCCCCATACCATCACAGGAGGACACAGTATGCGACACAGAATAACCACTAATTCAAAACCCCTGCCTCACATGCCTGTAATATGCCCCCCTACCCAGTATGTATAGCAGATGTATAGCTAGGGTGGAGTGAAGGAGGCTTGCACCCCAAGCTCAAAGTGTTAGGGGATGAGATTGGGAAATGTCGATCTGTCAATATTACACTATTGGCCTTCAGAAATGAATGCTGATAATGCATGATGATGTTGCTCTCATTACCCTCCACTATGTGTTTCAACATGGATGCCAAGATTCATCTCTAAAGCATCACTCTAGGGGTGAATTTTTAGCATCCCTGTCCCATCATGATTGTCTATATTTATTCTGTTTGTTTCAGTTTCAGAATTATAAATGCCTTCAGCCTACTAGTAAAAGTATATTGTGCCATTGTGGTGCTGCAGCTAAGGTTTGGTACAAAGTGCACAGGCTAACTGTAAATGTATAGTTCTGAATGTCACTGATGCTGTTGTTACTGCAATACCTGAACAGTGCTAATGAAATCAGTTCCCCTCCCAAGTAATATAAAAAGTACCCCCCATCAAGTCTGCATGTTTAAATAAGTTACGCTGCCATCTTGTGCAGTGTTCCATAAACCATATTAATGAGTAACAAACCCCAAAAGTACTCAGTGTTAGATACAACCCAGGGAATCTCTAACAGTTATGCCAGCATTTATAAACAAATAATCTTGCTGCTGACAAACTTTTAATGTTCAGAGTGTGACTAAATGTTCCATATATCAAACTGTAGTGCTTTCTGTGGAGTTACACAAGCCCATTGCTAACCTTGATATTTTCACTGCATTATTTTCTGTAACACGTACGCTGTGACTGCTATTTACTGTTAATGTCAAAAGCTTATTAGATTAGCCACTTGTCTGCAACACTGAAAAATCAGAAGGGCTGTGGGTTCTAGCCTCACACAAGGGTCTTGGTTTCACAACTCGGTACTAATGATACACTGTACCTTGAGGGGTGTGCTGCTCCCCTGAGGTGTCATATTTCGGATGAAATGTTAAACCAAGGTCTCTCTTTTTTTTAATTTCTCCAAATATTTTGGGTTTCTAATACCATGATGGGAATGGGCCCCATTCCTAAGTCAAAGTACAATTAAAGTTCATGAAATTAGTATTGTTTTAATCTTGGATGGCTGCCAGAAGTGCTCTTCGCAGCACCCACAATGTAACCAGTAATGACTCCTTCTGCAATTCGTATGGAGTTACATGTATTTAGTAACATATCTAAATATTTTTGTACATTATTTTTTATAAGACCCATTGCTCCTTCTAGTATTGTAACTATCTGTGTATTGTTCTTCCACATTGCTCTCGTTTCTGCCTGCAAATCCTGATATGTTATGACTTTGTGTTTCTCTGTATGCAGGACACTGTAGTCACTGGGTGTGGCGATTTCAATGATCAATGCTACTTTTACTTTTGTCTTCTTTTCATGGACCACTATATCTGGTTTTCTAGCATCGATCTTTTGAAGTGTTGGTAAAGAGTGATCCCATGTTATGTAGACTTCATTTTCTATGATGCTTTGTGGCTCATGTTTCCAGTGTTTTTTCAGCCACTTCAACACCATAATATTTGCACAATCCCCAGTGCAACACACTCGCCACATTATCATGCCTTTCAGTATACAGTCGTCCTGCCATTAGTATGTCGCAAACAGCAATGAGGTGTGAAACTGTTTCCAATTCTGTTTTACAAAACCTACATTTGTCTGTTTCTCCCACATGTTCAATGGACTTTGTAAACCAACATGTACGTAGCCCACTATCTTGTGCTGCCAATATTAACCTTTCATCTCTTGGTTTGAATTCGCCTCTCCTTAACCATTCTCATCCGTTCCTGATCAACATGAGGTTCTTCCAGAAGTTTTCTATACTTGCAACTATATTTATGCATTTTCCACATTTCTTGCCTTCTCATCTGGTCCTTCACCTTATAATCTTTCTTTTGTTTTCTGGCACAGTCAGTTGCTGCGTGATTTTTATCTACTTGTGGTTTGATTTCCATTCCTACTTGATGCTGATATGCTTCTGCTAGATTAAGCAGAGAAGTCGTCTTAGATTTATTCTCCTCATGTTTCAAAACTTTCACTACATTTGGGTCTTGTGAGGTCAGCAAATACGTGTGAAGTCCCACAATTGCAGATCTATACAGGTAATCAATTTCAAGGAGGCCCATCCCTCCTTCAGAATGGGGAATATATAACCTTGGTATTCACTGATCCTATATGTTTGGCATAATGCTTTATGAGGCTGTTAAATATCCCATGTACGTGTTCACTGAATAGCGGAAAAATGCTCTGATATTCTGCTCTAATACTCCCATTTACTTTAAATGCTGTCCCAAGTCAAGAATGAAAAAAGCATAAAATACACCATTGCACTTACCTGCAAACAAATAAATTAATAAAGTAAAAACTAAATAAATAAAAAGACTTGCTCTTTGAACAAAAAGAATATACTTTTCACTTTCTTCAGATGTTGTTTTCTTCCATTTCATTTGGCAGTAACTAATGTCTGTCACTACAATGTCAGAATGCCACAGCTAAGTAGCTTATAAGTTTACACTGCACAATGCTTTGGTTGGCTTCCTTCTTCTGCACTGAGAATGTATCATTTTATATCACTATAAACACCATTTTTGCAGCTCTTGCTGATTTACTACATTTATCAGTGATATTTTCTTATACCTTGTAGAAAGCAGACTGCTGATCATGTGGCATTCAGAGCTCACTCTGGTCTCAACTCATCACCCTGTTCTACTATAGACTTTGTTGCTTCCTCCTTCCTTGAAGCACTTTACCTTACATTACTACTTTAAATATTTGTTAAGATGTTTTCAGCAGCTTCATTGAGTTTAAAGCTCTATCAGCGATCCTGTCTCTAAAGGACAGTCCTTGTTTTTGCAGTTTGGAAGCCTTATCTGCTCCTAACATATTTGTTGACTTTGAGTGGTCAGTGCTGATGGTGTAAATTGCTTCCTTTTTATATCCATTGCCTATTGCTATATGCCCTCCAAATGGTTTCCTTTCCATTTGTTATTACCTTGCACTGCTCTTACTGACTTCTTATTTTTCCAAAACATGCTGTTGACCTGTACTATTTTTATTTTTCATTCACTTTTCCATGGTTGTTCATGTCCTTAACTCTTTATATCTTGATGCCTGCAGTGCCCTTTCACTGAGTAGTCCTGACACCAACAAATGTTGATTCCAACTGGGGTAAAACTCCATACTAATGTTACTTACTGTTACTTTTTGTTACCAGTATACTGGAGTACTACTCCATACTATTGTTACTTATTGGTACTTCTTTTTACCAGTATACTGGGGTACAACTCCACACTATTGTTGCTTACTGGTACCTCTTGTTAGCAGTATACTGGGGTAGAACTCCATAATATTGGTACTTACTGGTACTTCTTGTTACTGGTATACTGGGGTAGAACTCTATACTATTGTTACTTACTGGTACTTCTTTTACCAGTATACTGGGGTAGAACTCCATACTATTGTTACTTACTGGTACTTCTTCTACCAGTATACTAGAGTAGAATTCCATGCTATTGTTACTTACTGGTACTTTTTGTTACCAATATACTGGGTAGAACTCCATACTATTGTTACTTACTGGTACTTCTTGTTACCAATATCCTATCCCTGTGCAGAACTCAGATATGCACTGGCTGCCAATTTGGCTCTGTATTCTTTTAAAGATATTGGGGTTAGTGTTTCTGGCCCTATATGACTTGGGTCTTTCTTACATTAAAGAGCAGAGAGTTCTTTTCTGCCAGGCTAAAACACTGCTTAGCCACTCAGTAGCTGTGAGCAGTTCCTACAGTGCAGCTTGAGACTTCAGGTGCCTGTTCATTTGCTTATTGTGCATCATACTTCTAGAACCTACTGCTTTAGCCGCTGTGGGAGTGTCCCACTCTGACTTGCTTTAATAAGTCCCTAGAACAAATGTCCTCTAATTTTGCATATTCAGAAAAATGGGCCAGGCAGTATGTTCATTTGTGCTTACTTAACCTATGTCACCAAATCTCTGCTTGCATTTGTTTTCATTTATTAATTATTGCTGTCTTATTACACTGTGCTTAGTTTCTTTTAAGCACATAAATAAGTCTAAATTTAAAAACTATCAAGTAACTAGATTATGTATACTGTATTGTTTGTTAACTATGAAATGGCTGCTAACTTTTCTCAGCATCCTTGATATTAATATGTACTCCACTGTTACATAACTGATTGGTATTTGTGATTTATAATCTCACAGGTTGCATAGAAATGATGTACCTGAAAATAACTAAATAAATAAGGACATTCTTGGAGGATGGCACATGTAAGTAAACTACAAATTTCCAGACAGTCATGTTATTCCCAAAGAACTTTCACATGACCAGTTAATGGCACAGCAGCTGGAATTCCATTAGAAAGACTGAGGAGCCCAGCAATATGAGAATGGACTAGGGGTGCCAAAAAGTACGCTAGGATATTAGAAGGACTTTGTGCCCAACAATTGCAGACATTCAACATGAAGAAGTAGAGAGAAGGCATCTGTGAACGAGCCGCTTGTAACAGAGACAAGAGGTTATCCCACAGAGCCAGGAGACTGATGGCAGAAGGTGTGCAGTCACAGGCACCATTGTATGTAGAAAGAGATTTACCAAAGAAGGAAATAAGACTAACACAGAAGACTGAAATGCCCTGAAGTCATGGGGCTATATTATTTACCAGTGACTAAACCATATCTGTCGATGTCTTACAGCAAGAAGTCTGGACACAGCCTTAAATAATGGGGTGACACAGGACCAAAAATAGGAATGATTTTTAAATATTGTTCTTACAAACTTAAAAAAATAATAATAGAATGCCAGATTTTGCATTAACATTAATTTTTCTGAAGGGGTTGAAGTCTGAAACTCAAATGTCTCCTTATTTTCTGACTTCAATCTTTAATAATTTGCCAGTTGTTTGGCAGAAAACCACAATTTTATGAAAAACAGACCAAAATATGAGATAAAGATTTGGATATTCTGCAAAAATCTGTCAAGTTGAGAGTTATGGACTGAACTCATGATAACGTCATGTAAAGAACCTGAGTATGGGTCTAATCTTGCAGCCAAAAAACAAGCAAACCAAAAAACAGTAATATAAATAAATGCAAAAAGTAAAAGAGTTTATACTGAATTCTGTAAGTTTACATGGCTTTCAGTTAGCAGCCGAGTAACAGAAAAAAAGCAGTAAACAAGGGCTAAAATCAGTGCAGAGGTTTGTTTATAATTTCAAAGGTACATCTGTCCTTAATTCATCAATAAGTCTTAGCAACCCTGGGACACTGACAGTAAAAGTTGAAACATTCACTACTGCAAAAACCTTTAGTAACTTTGCCTGTGCATGACAAGTTGCTCAAACTATATGCTCAGTCGTAGTACAATGTACTGCCATTTTAGAAAAACTTTTTTTTCTTCTGAAAAAAGTTATCTTTTGTATCCTGCAGCATTCATATCCTCATTTCTCATCCTAATTATTGCACATGCACGTGACTCTACGTAATAACACACCTGCATGTCTGATAGGTGCATCACTGTTGTGTGGTTACAACATCTGAAGGTTCATAAGCAGCAATTCTGACATCATACTATAGCAAACTGTAATTTTGATAACTCTATGCTTAATACTGAGGATTATGAGCTCAGCTCCAATCATAACTGACTGGTTATATGTTCAAATCTTGTTTGTCAAGAAATTCACTTTGAAAGTGGAGCAAAGCAGAGATCAACAAATGAGTCTTGACACCCATGCTGAAAACTTATAACAAGTGATTTATGATCAGACAGGTCTGATAATAATTTGTTGTGGTACATGGAGATGTAGCTGTTTTATTGCTCTACTAGTTACAGAAAAAGTGTAGCAATGTGAAATGCTTTCAACCTCAAAAGCAGTAACACAATCGCTGCAAGACAGATTGCAGCTAGAAGTGATAAGTACCTTTGATGAATCAATGGCTTTCAAAGCTGTTGGACCCTTCACAATGCCAAGCTTGTTTTATTTTTATTTTATTTTTTTCAGTAAAGTGTATTACAGCTTTTAATGCTATAAAAATGTTTCGGACACTACTCTGTGTATTGACTGTTGTTAATACTCTAGGGAGAGACTACAGCTTAACCTAGCTGAAAAGTGCTTTACAAAGTTGTCCTTTCCCCTAAATTTGGAGCATAATCAGGCTCTCCATGTATAACACACAAAATAATGTTTAAAAAACAAAAACAGAAAGCAATAATTAAACTGTTTAAATCAAAACTGCAATTTGAAAATATGTTGTTCATGTTATATTTGAAAATTATATGGTCAAAGGTTTTGAATAGGTTATTTACTGGGGCAGTTTTATTGTACTTCTAGGGCAAATTAGGGCTAAAAATAATAAAGAAAGAAAGAAAGAAAAATAAACAAGACTGTTCATGTATTTCTCACCCTGCCATTCCTGGCTTGGTTTATTTACTGTAACAGAAGACAATGTTATCTACGCTTTAGCACTGTATTAAGGCACCTCAACAACAGTTAAATAGATGTAGTGATATTTTGTTCATCTCGGTATACCCAAGAAATGTCAGTATTACATTGTCTCATCTGCTGCTGATACAAATAATTGTATCAGTATCCCAGTCACATCTTATAGATTTCTGCCATCCTTGTTAAGTAATGCTAAGAGCATTTGCAGGAACATAAGGCATTTCTTCCTTAGAGCTCTCTTGGAGTATGTCTGCTCCAGTAGTCAAAACCTTACAACAAGTTACAATCTCCTGCTGTCAGGGAACTCCAGCAGTGAGAATGCAGCAGAAATAGGCAAATTGCTTAGAAATGAAAATCCAGATTTTGTGTAATATGCTTACAATAATAAATACTGGGAAACAAAATGCACTGCTAACAGAAATATGAACAAGACTGCATCTCAATATGCTTGCCAATCTTTAATGTCAACAGACCTTTAAATTAGTTTCAGATTCATGTTTATCAATCATCAAGCAAAAACGAGCCACAATTTTTTGCATGATGCAGATAATAAAAAGCCTTACTGAGCAACTGGGAAAACTGAAAATCATATATTGCTTACTGGCCAAATATCACGCTGAACAGCTACAAAACAACTTCTTTGTACTTGATGAAACAATTTTCTGTAAGCCTGTGTTTGCTTTCAGTTCCTACAATCGGTCTATTACATTATGAAATATTCATAGCTGTTTAGCAAAAGCTCACCATCAGAAATCTTCCCATTTTTCAGGAAGAGATGCACATTTCCTGTGATGTCATCCATGACACAGGATAAAAATCCACATTCATTATATTGCCAGAAGCATTTCAGTGTACCACATCACTGTTCGAAGAACAATATTTAAAACACTGACAACCTTCGTTCTGTGTTACAGACAGACAAACTTCATTTGAGGTTTATATCTCATGTGCCTCTATTCTTTTCTGCTTAGGTACTGATTCATCTTCAGACAACCCTTTGGCAGAAAACCTGCTATATCCATTTAAAAAAAATAGGAGAAGCAGAACAAATAGCCATAAATTACATAACACATTGAATTATTATACTCTGCCAAGTACACAGTCACTTAGGACTGAGCCAGGATGACCTAGAAATTAAGTCATATTCTCCTGGTCATGTGTTACACAAGTTTACTGCTCCAAGTTTTTACATGTTGTATTATCTTTCTGTGAGAAAACCTTTATCGGCACTTCATTTGCTGAATGCAGAATGATCACAGATTACTTTCTTCCAAATTAAAAAAAAAAAAAAAAACGGGAAAATTACTGATATCTTGAATATCATTAGGTATGCTCAAAAGAAGTTTTTGTCCCTGTTTCCATTCAGGTATGACCATTTATTTTATTTTATTTGTGTTTGTTTACCAGGGTATAAATAAAAAAAAAAAAACAACAGAGAAACTAGCAGTATTAAACATCATTGATGAGCTCAGTCACAATCATTTCCAAAAATCATGAAACCCACGTAGTGTTCCAAATCAACAAGCCTTTATTCGTCACAGACAAGCGATCCTCAGTAACAAAAAGGATCACTTATCTGTGATGAATAAAGGCTTGATGCTTTAGTACACTGCCTGTGTTTCATTATTTTTGGAAATGATTGTGGCTGAGATCATCGAAATTTAAAGACGACTAGTTTCTCTGGTTTTTATTTTTCCCTTAACACTCATGGTGGTGAGGTTGGTATTAGACAGATTCCTGTGCTTGTTCATTTTTTATGTTTACCAGGGTAGAACACTTATGAAAACTGGCCATTTCAGACACAGCCTGAGTAAGTACAACACAGTGAATATATGGTAGATAACAAGAGGGTTAATGACATGCTTTTAGTAAATATGAGAAAGTAGGGTTAATACATAGCAAGCATAAATAAATAAGAACAATGTTCACAATACTGTGAGTGGTAGGCTACAAATAGGTGTGGGTGAGTAGAATGTACATGGTTGCTCTAAGGGTTATGAAGGTAAATTATGAGTAGTGTTATTAATATTACTTAAATGCTGTGTCATGTATCCATCTGGATATTGCTGTAGCATTATTTACTTTATGTTAGGATGAAAGGCCTGGTCCTGAATGGAGCAATACAGGCAGGAAGCACCAGTGGTATTCCCAAGTATCCTGCCCACTAGTACTGGATGGCAATGAGCCTTGCTGGACAAAATGCATCTCACTGTCCACAACTTGGTAAACATACTTTGTACTACCAGGGGAATAGCCTTCTGACACATATTATAACAATGAAGTAAGCTTAGAGGGGATTACATTGGAGATGAGGTGAAAAGTAACTTTATTATCCTTTTTTCATTCATTCAAGTGTCATTTCAACTTTGTACACTGACACAGCACTCACTTTTTGTGTTATTAATAACATGACTATGAATCATGCACTCCAAATGGTCATTAGGGATAAAATGAATGGTCTCATTTTATCATCTCATAACTGTTCATTTCTTACAAAATTATTACAAACATGGCCACTTCCAGCTACCCAGAACTGACTAAACTTCCTTTATTCCACATGCTTCATCCATCACCTTTATTCTTCCCTCCTCTGAACTAGGTGAGACCAACATGGCTACCACTTGGCAGAAACATGTAGGTAACTGTGTATATATCTCCTATTCGGGTATCCACTGCTTTTGTAAAATGGTGCAGTGAAACCTTATATGTACTTCTCTGTACAGTTTGAGTATATCCAACAATTATAACATTGTCTTATCAATTTATTTTGTGGCAGGTGTGCAGTCTCTTACAGGGAAATAGAGGGGGTGCTGATTGCATAAATCTATTGTGAACATGGGTTTTAAAATAGAACAAAATGTTTTTAGAATATATTTCTTATGAAAAACAAGAAATTCTCTTACAGACAATGTAGTATGTCAAATCAGACTTTGAAATCCATATAGTATGACTTTCATAAATTGTTTGCTTCCTTACGCTTTTAAGCTTTGACTGATAAGTACAAATAGGCAGGAATGCAGCAGTTGCAGCAGTAAGCAAAGTGAATACAATTTGGATGAAGTCATGAAGAACAGCATTCAGATAGTCTCAAACTGGTTCTGGTAAACCATCCTATGACTTGGGGTGGGTCAGACAGGTCATTTCCCAGGCTGCTCTTGTACATGTGCTGTAATGCTGACCTTGAATGGTGACTTAATTGGGAGGTGGCAGAACCCCTTTTTCCTAAAACAGGTGGCCATGCCTTCTTTTAGGAAGCTCAGCTATGAACAGCTGCTGGGACTGGATCTATGTATGTTGATAAAACTACTACAAGCACTAAACCATTTTGAGATGGCAAAGCTGTAGGAATAGGTTCATAGGTTGGTACTAGGCTGTCAGCCCTAGGGCCTATACAAACCTAGCTATAACAATTCCCTTGCTATTTCTTCCCACACTATTTACTTCCCTGGACCCCTGTCTAGCAGGGCGACTGATGTGTTCCCCCGGGGTGAATTTCCTTTCTCCCATCCAATCGTCAAGGTTCCTTTTGAAGAGAGCCAAAGAGGCACTCTGCTTGACATGTATGGGCAGTCTATTCCAGAGTCTGGGGAGTCTCTGGGTCAGGAACCTATCCCTCCAGCATGTTTTGCTTATTGTGATGACAAGGTTTAGATCCCTGGAGCATGTGGCTCTGAGGGATTGGGATTTCTTTAAGTGTAGCATGTCCAATAGCTCTGGGTTTGACATGGCCTTGTATGTTAAGCAGAGATCACCTCTGAGTAGACGATATGCGACAGAGTATAGCTGGAGTTTTTTAAGGTGGTCAGCGTAGGGCATCTGATTTAGGCCTGTGATTCTTTTAGTGAGGTATTTCTGGGGCCTTTCCAGTTGTTGCAGATGTCTTGAGAGGTACATACCAAATGGGGCATTGTATTCTATAATGGGTCTAATGAAAGATGAGTACAGTGGGACAATGACCTCTTTTTTCTGGATAAAAAGCCCTTAGTGATGAGGTGTGCCACCTAGAAGGATTTCCTGACTGTTGTGGCAATGTGGTTATCAAAGGTGAGACCACTGTCCACCTGTGTCCCTAAGTCTCTTATCACACTTTCAGTGTTTATTCTACTGCCACCTATGTGGTAATTCATGGGTACATGTTTTTTCCAAAGGGGATAACTATACATTTCTTGGAATTGAACTTGAGCCCATGGCTCTGGCGCCAAGCATCTGTTTCTGTAAGGCCCTTTTGTAGAGTATCCACATCATTTGGGAATTCCATAATGGCTCCCAGTTTGCAGTCATCTGTGAACTTTGTTAGCCAGAGTCCCTTAGTGTTGGCCTGTACTTCAGAGAAGTAGATGCCAAACAAGAGCGGTCCCAGGACTGAACCCTGAGGTACTCCACTTGTCACTTGTCTGGAGCTGGATTTGGAGTTGGCTACTTTTACAGTGTGGGTTCTGTCAGTAAGTCAATTGGCAACTCATCGGGTGATGTAGGGATTAATGCCCAGCTTAGTAAGTTTATCTATGATTCCAGAGTGGGGGGTGGTGTCAAAGGCCTTGGAGAGGTCTACATAGGCTGTGTGGACCACCTTACCCTTGTCCATGGCTCTGGAGACTGATTTGAAGAAGTCAATCAGGTTCAGGAGAAAGATCGGCCCTTCACGAACCCAAACTGGGTGAGGTCCAGTGTTTGAAGGTTGCCAATGTCTTTGTTTATAAGTTCCATGATAATATGCTCCATGGCCTTGCAGATAAGGCTCGTCAGACTGATGGGACGGTAGTTTCCAGGATCGAAGGTGGATCCCCCCTTGTGGAGTGGGATAACTGCAGCTCTGCGCCACTCAATGGGCGTGAAACCTGTGGTGAGGCTATGATTAAACATGACACTTAGGTGAGGTGCCAGTTCATTTTGTAGTTCATGTAGTACACAGCCCAGGATGTCATCAGGTCCCATGGATGCTGTATTCTTAGCGTTGGAGAGTGCATCTTTTTTACCTGTTGGCCATTATTACCGGAATTTGGCAATCTTCCGGTATTGAGATGGACTGTTTAGGGGGTGAGAGAGGGGTGAAGTTGGCACTGAATCGATCTGCTAGGATATTGGCAATATCCTTGGGATCAGTATATTTAATGCCATTCTGTTTTAGCTCAGAGCAGGTCTGAGCATTGCCATTAAGATTCTTGATATAGTTATAGAATGCCTTGTGGTTGTCTTTGGAATCTTTGGCCATTTTATTTTCGTAACTAGCTTTGGAGGATTTTATGAAGGATCTCAGTTTCTTACTGAGGCTGGTAAGGGAGTTTTTTGCATCCTGGGATTTTCCTCTTTTCTGCAACAGTTTCTTTCTTTTATTGTAAAGTTTGTTTATATCAGGGGACCACCAGATTGGCTTCCTTTTTTTTGGAGGAGAGCATCTTGATTCTATTTGGGATGGCAAGATTCATGCGTGAGTGGATGCGCTCGTACAGTGCCCTAGTGTAGGATTCAGCAGTCGAACTTTCAGTTCCCATCTGCATGGGTGTCATGAAGTTTGTCACTTCTGACTTGAGTAGCATGAAGCTGGGTTTGGAGAAGTTTTTTATGGAGGTTTCCTTACTGGGGGGGGTGGGGGGTGGGATGTGGATGTTAAGGGTGATTAGCTTATGGTCAGACCTGACTAACGAGGGGGTGACCATAGGTGTGGAGCATCGATTTCCCATGTTGGTAATGACCAGGTCTAGAATATTGGAGCCCCTGGTGGGACTATGGATTAGTTGATCCAGGGCATTGGAATTTATGAATTCCAAGAACCGTTGATCAAAGGTGTTGGTACACGAGTAGTTTTCCCAGTTAATGGCAGGGTAGTTAAAATCACCCAGTATTAGGGTGTTTGGTTCTATCTTAATATTTTCCAGTATGTTTAAAAAGGTGTAGTGAGAATCTTGGGGCATGGTGGGGGATCTGTAGCAAGCTACAATCTGAATTGCAGTCTTACCTAGTGTTAGCTGCACCTGGAGAATTTCAGATGCATTGTGTTGGGCAACTAGCCTGGTGGTGTGAATATCTTTGGTGAATATGGTCACTCCTCCACCTTTAGTGTTTCAGTCCTTTAGTGGGACATCCATCCAGAAATTATGGAGATACTGGATATTGTTTAAATGTCATAGTTAGCATATCTTTTTAACCTTACATGAAACACTGGAACAGTACATTTGGACTGACAAACTGTGGTGTTGGTTCCCATTTTCAGAAATTGCGACAGTAGGGAATATACCAGTTAGAGAGTGATTGCACTCCTCAGCCTACCTGTAAAACTCTATTCCAGGGTGCTTGAAAGGAGGTTTAATCCAACAGTTAAGTCTCTGAATCAAGGGGAATAATGTGGTTTCCTTCCTGGTCAAGAACAGATCATTTCTTTCCCCCGCACAGATATTGCTCACAATATATCTATATATGCCCTGTAGATCTGGAGAAGGTATATGACTTGGTACATTATAATGTCTCGTAAGAAGCAATACAGTCTCACACCACTGCTCGATGCCATCAGATCCTTGTGTCTGCAGAACAAGAATGCTATTAACATTCATGACATTATGCTGAATATGGTGGGATTTTGGGTCCAGCCAAGATGTGTCATGTCTCCTCTCCTGTTCATTATACTCATGTATAACATATCAAGGTACAGCTCAGGATTAGAGAAGATCCAGTCCAGAGATGTGTATGAAGCATCTTTGTTGCTATTTACAAATGATGGTGTCTTCTTGGTATGAAGCGACTCAACCTGGCCTTCAGCACATGCAGTTCTCAGCACAATACTCTATAGCTCAGTCTGTAATATGGTGATCTGTCCAGCTATAGTGATGCATCTCGCACGAAATACTTAAACAATGAACGTTTCTCAAAAAATGTTATCATATTCTTTCAGGAAGACTTGGAATAACACACATAATTATTAACTTACTTCCAGTGGGCTGAAAATATGAAAGCACATATATTTGTACAAAATGTATTTCACAATATTAATGGTTTATGATTTAATATATTATTACTGTAAATGTATAAGGACAAAGTAATATTGCAGAGATTACATAAACAAGACCAGAAAACAATATCTGATTAAATTTATGGTGCATGCAATATATTATTTTTATTTAGTCTGTGTTTCCAGGAAAGTCACAAGGGACAAGTTTATTTTTCAGGGATAGCATTGAAGTTTTGGACTTGGTTTTAGTTATACAATGTGCAAGCAGAAGTTGTAGGTTTCCTGGGCTTAATTTGTTTATAGCACATTTCCTTACTTATCGGTGTATACTACCAGTTTGACTTTAAGCTAACAATAAAGCAAAGCAAATATATTGTGTTTTTACAGATATTCTAAATATGTCATTTTAAACTCTGCTTTCCTAGTTTTTTTAAAAAGAGCTCAAAATAAGTCTTTAATTTAAAGTTTATAATAATGCTAGCCAAACCATATGCATAATATATTTCATGATTAAAAATCATGAAACAGCTGCGATGTTAGTGAAGAGAATGACAAATGATAGGAGGGTGAATAATACATTAGATGGCTGAATCACATTTTGTGTGGTTGATATGCCATATGCAGCACACCTTCTAATAAATCATATTTATAGCACTGCTGACATGGAGTAATTGTTGTGTCATGTCAAAGTAACATGGACACTAGCCTCTGGTGACAGAGTTTCCATAAGTTAAGTAGCCTGGGTCAGCACCAGGCACATGGGTTAAAGCTGGGAGTCAAGCATCATATTTTCTAAATCAAGTACACAACTAGTGTTCCAGGTGTGAATTTCTAAGTCTCTTCAAGAAGAGGAGAAAAACAATAGTATATACGTTGCCACGATAACTGATCAAGTCTTCGAAATAATTAAAACTGTCTAGTCACTTAAGTTTGCAAAACGCATATCAGGGCTATAACACTGCTTTCTTTTAAATAAAAAAGCTGCATTCAACATAGGAAAAACTCATACTGAAGTTTACGCTTCATATTCATGGCTGCCTCAGCAATTCTCATAACCTAAACCTAACAGAGCACTTTTGTCCTTTTATACAACATTCTTTAAAGTGCATTTTACTGTGGATGGTTGTACGCCAAAGTCATAATCCTCAGGAGTTCAGATGCCACTACAAAGTATGTGCTCATGTGCTGGGTAAAGTCTCCCCGACCTCCATTCAAGGGGCTTCAGTCTCTGCACCCCCTTAAATATAATCAGCTCTGAGGTTGTTTAATCCCAGAGGAAGTGGAGTTTTCTCTGCAGTGTTACCATCTGAATAGATTGCTTTCTCAGCAGCTGTTATAAAAGCACCTATCACAACCATCACATGCCAGTGACTTGCCTCTCAACATCTTTGCTCAAGAATTCTGGACAAAGACTAAAATGAAGTGGGGACAAAGACCAAAAATCAGGTACTAAATATTACTGTAATTCCTTTAAAGTCAATAAAATAACAAGTTCAACAGCACCATGTATTTTCTGAACATAAGAAGAATGAAACTAATTCCTGTCATTATTTACTGACTGCAATACTCAGGGACTTAGAGGAAAATTGAAAATTTTCCTTGGGACAAGGCAAAAAATATGATGCAAAATCACATTTTGCAAAATTCTGAAAAGTTGAAAGGCACAGAATGGGTAAGTAACAGGGACTACCATTAATCAATACTATTTCTAATACAAAACTAAAATCCTTTTGTGGAATTTGTCATCTATTAAAGCAAAATTTGTAGGGAAACTGCATTTTTACCACAGATGCAGTTACCAAGCAACAACTGATTAAGTAGGATCAAACTGTGTTTTCAGAACAAAAGTGTAGAATCACACACTACTCACACATTGTTGTTTGGACTGCACATCATTTCATTTTCAGAAACAAATTTTGTATTAATCATGTGAGAGACAGGTTGCGAGCTAAGCCATGTCACACGGAGAACACATGATTATTGGGAGTGTGTTATCCAAGGACTTATTGCTAGTTCATAACTTCCACTTATCTGATCCCCTATCGGAAGGGTAAAAAATGAGATGCCATGACACAAACGATTATATTCAAATGGATTAGAAACAGATGTAAAATGGTTTACACATGGGATATGTGTACATCGGCTCATGAATATTGCAAAGGTTAAAAAAGCACCCTATACATACGATACCCATTGCACACAGGAGAGGCTGTTAACAGGAAACAACTGGTTTCTAAAATGATCCCCCTGATGTGCGTGTCTCAGCTGTAAGTCCTGCCCAAGCATTACGTATGATCATACAGTGACTACATGACAGCTTCATAACTGGAACCAGACTGTTTCACTTCCAAGTCTCTGCTGCAATCTTAAAACCATCACTATCCAGCCTCATTACATCCACAGCAAGTCATAAGCCTGCAGACAGCAAGTAAACTGCACTCACAAATAAGCAAAAAAAAACTTAGCAAACCTTGAATCTTAAATAGAATTCCCTGCTAGGATGTAGAAATCCATCCCCTTGGTATTCTCTTAAAGTCATAACTCGCTCTAAGCCCAACACCGGGCAAACAGTCTTCTTAGTTTTATCATCATTTGGCAGAAATAAAAGATTTCACTAAACCATCTTCGGGTAGCTGTACATGTCCCAGTACTTGTTTTGAAAAGAGTGAGACTGCACTTGTGTGTGTAGATGCACAGCCACATATGTGTATACACCCCAATGTTAACTATAGAAACATTAGGCCGAAAACACTTACATAGCCAGGAAAACACATACACATGACTCTGCATCACATATTCTGTATACATGCAGCACTCACAGAACATACTGCATGTTTCTGAAACATGATTCAGCATAAGAAGCCCAGTTCTGGTATCGGCTGCCACAGAAAGCTGTCATCATTCAGTTAATGGCATATGCATTCACAGAAGCACAGAACCATCTTTCAATCCAGCTATAGAGCAGATGGCAGAGCACTATTAGCTACAGATAAAAATGAGGGCACTTCATCCCCACAAATGGCATAAATCTGATATTAATGTTGCCAGTCCATGCATTAAATGTGCATTCATTTGGAGCAAGCAGTTTAGGTTATATAAACCTAACCACCCCCCCAAGAAAAAAAAAACACAGCACACACACACACACACACACACACACACACACACACACACACACACACACACACACACACACACACACACACACACACACACACACACACACACACACAAACACACACACGCATATGTCACATTCTCCTAGAGAATTAGTGAAGGTTCTTTGTTACAGAAAAAGCAGTGTAAGATAGCACTGGTATAGATTACTAAAAATATGCCCTGTTGCTCAACATTTTGATGCACCAAACCTTGATATGCAAACTATGATTTAGGAGGAAGAGGAGGACTCCAAATGCACTTTTGATAACAACAGCAATTAATGAGACTTTTTGCTAAGCCTCACACTAACTTATAGAAGCAATGTCTCGCTGACTGACAAGTTGCCTCTAGCAACTTGATATCATGGCAATGTTAGTTAGGGAGTGTAGTTAGCTTTATAACTTGTTACATAACCTATATTTAGGGTATAGTCGTGCAGTACATTATGTCATGGGTACTCTGAGTGCCTTTTCATCACTTTTTACTGAGTGTATGAGAGTATGACACAATGAATATAAATATTTCTATTTGTCACTAGTCTATATACATATGGGACAACACTTTGGTAGGCCCAGTTTCTCTTATTCAGAAAGTACTTGTTACTATATGAGAGAGTTGTCAGATCTATATCAGCAATTTCCTTGCAGCTAGGGGGTTGTCAGAGAGTTTTTCTGCTAAGTGCAGGTTGGTGTAACTGGTGAGTATTGTACAGATAAGTGTGAAGTGAGTGGTCAAAATTGTGCTGTGCATGGAGCTTGTTAGTGTTTGTGAAACACTAAAATCATGCATGCACTGACTGTTCTGAATGACGGATTGAAAGAGTGGTACGGGGTGAGCGACTCGAAGCTTGCTGTGTGTAAGGTCAGAAGGATGCAATGTGTATCATGTGTCTCATTGTGACTGATCACTGCATAAAGTGAGCGAGAAAAAGCAGAGGTTGATTTGTGTGTTTGGAGGTTTAAAGCATGAAGTATGTCTGTCTGTCTGTCGGGGGTGCATGTGTGTGTAAGTGTCCATGTGTCTGTATCTAAATATATGTGTGTGTGTGTGTGTGTGTGTGTGTGTGTGTGTGTGTGTGTGTGTGTGTGTGTGTGTGTGTGTGTGTGTGTGTGTGTGTGTGTGTGTGTCTGTGTGCAGGTAGAGATGCAGTGAATGTTTGGACATGTTTGTAAGACTATATGGCAGGTGGGTTTGATAGGAGCTGTATGAAAGGTGTCAGAGATGTGCACTTTGTTAGACAGGTGATTGTGAGATTCTGTGCCCAAACAATACTTGCCCCAAGCTTAAGACAGATAATGTAACAGTATACTGTAAGAAAGGGAATATCCCAGGCGAAGATGTGTTTACAAGAGTGAGGTGAAGGTAAGCTATTAGGGAAAGTTAGGGAGGACTAAACAGCATAATATCAATCCTCAAAAGTTAGACAAGAAACAGGGGTGAGTAAGATTATATACAACAGATAATCAGATGTGAAAGATTTCTGCTATAAAACAAATAAGTGACATATACAGGTATTAAGCAAGGATGGTAAGCATTAGAGGAACATAATATGTATCCACTACTGTAAATCACTGTTATCTCTGTTATAGCCACATAGGTGGCAGTCTACTTAACACCGAAAGTGTGATGAGACCTTGGGACACAGGTGGACAGTAGTCTCTCCTTTGATAATCACATTGCCACAGTAGTCAGGAAATCCTTCTACATGGCACACCTCATCACAAAAGGTTTCTCATCTAGGAAAAAAGAGGTCATTGTTCCCCTCTACTCGTCAGTCATTAAACGCATTATAGAATACAATGCCCTTTTTGGTATGTACCTCACAAGACATCTACAACAATTGGAAAGGCTGTAGAAATACCTCACAAGGAGGATTACCTGCCTCAAACAGATGCCCTACGCAGACCATCTCAAAAAACTCCAGCTTTACTCTGTCGCATATCCCCTACTCAGAGGCGATCTCTGCCTAACATACAAAGCTATGTCAAAACCAGAGCTGTTGGACATGCTCCACTTAAAGAAATCCAAGTCCCTCTGAGCTACATGCTCTAGGGACCTAAACCTTGTCATTACAATAAACAGAACATGCTGGAGAGATAGATTCCTGTCCCAGAGACTTCCCATAATCTGAAACAAACTACCTATCTATATCAAACAAAGCTCCTTATTAGCACTCTTCAAGAAAAATCTTGATGAGTGGATGGGAAATAGAAAATTCACCCCGGGGATCACCTCTGTGGCTCTGCTTGATAGGGGCACAGGAAAATAATTTTCTTGGGTGGCAAAAGCCAGGGTACCTTTATGGCTAGGCTTATATAGGCCCTAGGGCCAATAGCCTAGTACCTACCTATGAACCTATAGGAACACAACTAAAACCATTAGCTCATGAGTACAACCAACCTCAGTATAGACACTAAAAGCCATGTGACTGGCATCTGGCTACATAAGGAAAGTATCTGGTGCAATGTAACCAATACCTGCTGCCAATATCTTAATTTACCAAAAAAGTCATTCAAAAAGGTACAATGCAAGCAAGTGCTAACAGTCAAAGAGATAAAAGTTATTTGCATCATGTCTAAACAAGAACGGTAAATGATATTAAAACAGAGATCCAGGTGAGTTGATGAAATAAAAAAAACACACAGACAATTCAGAAATACACTTGAAATAAAACAGCTAGGGTCAGACCATACCACAGCTGTTGTAGTAGAAAATTATAGCACTCAATGTAATTTTCTAAAGGATGATCATACTGAAGAAATACTGGATTTCTATCAGGAAGCTCCACTCACCCAGCATAACCAAACTGTACCACGGAATACTGAAAACAGTGACAACATCACTTAACCATGGAATACTGAAAACAGTGACAATGTCACTTAATCCCAGAATACTGAAAGTGATAATGTCACTTAATCCCAGAATACTGAAAGTGATAATGTCACTTAACCATGGAATACTGAAAACAGTGACAACGTCATCTAACCACAGAATATTGAAAACAGTGATGTCACCTAACCACGGAATACTGAAAACAGTGACAATGTCACTTAACCACAGAATACTGAAAACAGTGACAACGTCACTTAACCACGGAATACTGAAAACAGTGACAATGTCACATAACCACGGAATATTGAAAACAGTGATGTCACTTATCCACTGAATACTGAAAACAGTGACATCACTTAACCAGCTAAATGCACCTTATCTCATCGCTTCCAAAAGTGATCTAGCAAGCAATACTAACATATGTTTCCAAATTAGTGCCTGTAAAATTAAATGATAGCCAGTGAGTGACAAGGTCACAGAAATCAACTATTTTTGTGGAGATTTAATGACATTCCTAGGAAGTTGCTCATTTCCTACATTTTAGGTTCATTAGGAAGAGTATTTGTTGTTTGGGTCTTATTCCAAAGCTCAGGGAACAAAGACAAAACAGTTACCAGGAACACTCTTTACCAAGCTCAGTTGAAGGAAGACTGCAGTGTTGTCTGGCAGTATGGCACAGAGGATTAAGGTTTTAAGATGCCAATGAACTTCATCCTAAAGTCCTGGGTTTGATTCCTTTGGTCTCCTTTTCCCTCCTGTGTGATTGAGCAAGCCACTTAACCAGAGAGTACTCTCATGTTATGTCTGAAAACAGGCACTTGCATCTAGTGGGTTTACCTTGTTAACAAAAGGCTAATAAAAGTTTTGAGTCAAAAGGCAAGCATAAAATTCATACTAACCCACAAATGGGAGCCATCAAACTGAGGAGATACAATGTCATACAATTCCTGTTAAGAAATGTATTTCAGAAGCTTTAATGGCTAACCTGTCTTGAATAAGTCAATATTACAAGCCAAGGACAGCTGTAAATTATTGTAATGTGAAAATCAGTGATGTATGTAGCAATAAAGACACAGGTATCATTCAGCTAGGAAGCACCTCATGTCTATTAACCTAATGCAATAACTAGTGCATAGTTATCCCAAACATCTGAGATAACTACATTTCCAAAAGTGTGAAATTAAGGTAAGCAGAGCAGTATAATTATTAGTAGGCAAATCATAAATCAGACTTCAGTCCTGCAGTTGATTTACAAAAAATAGTGCCAAGCAAACAACTGTGCACTTAAAGATGCAATGCAAAGAGGTAAATTAAAGGTGTGTTTCCTATACAGAAGTATGACATAAATAGTCATGGCAAACATTCATTTGCTAAAACTCACCTGCTATAATTAGAGACGAAAAGCATAAAAAGCAGTTGAATGATTAATATGCTAATTAGAATAGAATTAATTCAAAAGCAGAAAACTAGAGGTAGGAAGATATGTGCTATTAATATGATCACTAAAATTAATACAAGTGAGAGTGCTGCTATAAATAGCAAAGTTATGGTGTAGGCACTGTATGTCATGGGATTATAAAGTGGTGTGGTAAACAGATATAGGTAATAACAAAAGAAACTGGTACAAGAGAGCAGGTATATGGAACGGAATGCAGGGAATATTATTCAGTGAGGGATGAAAAGATACAGCTGGTATAAATATTTCAATATATTTAAAAGGTGTGTTGTTAGCAAAAATATTTTAAACTGCAAAATGCATGAAAATCCATTACTCTGGTGTTTATTTTTCTTTTACAGATTTTGGTGTTTAGCACATCTGACATACCACAGATAAAGATATTACCAATGCCAATGCATGAAGCCTCAACGACAACTTCAAATATAAGGGAATGTCACTTGTAAGAAAAATCCTAGCTGGAATTCAGGATGAAAATGTACTCCTTTCAATACCAACTATGTGAGAATCTTGATCTAAGAATGTTGATCTAAGAATGTAACTGGCATCCTCTAAAGTACCTCAGTCTTGATGATGCAGTTGAATTTTTTAATACTACTACCTTCCTGAGCATCCTTAATTACCATGCCCCCATAAGACTTTCCAGAACCAAAGCACAACCCTCCCCATGGGTACAGAAAACCACTAAGTCAGAAATGAAAAACAGGGATAAAGCCTGGGAGCCCTGGCACAAAACCAAAACCCCCTCAACTAGACAGAAATTGCTAGAACTATGCAATAGAGTCAAAAAGCTAATAAAACAGGACAAATTCCAATACTACCAGTCTGCCCTAGACTCCTCCCAACACAGTCCCAAACAATTCTGGTCCTCCATAAACTCCATCCTTCACCCAGGTAAAGTCAGTACCCCTCCTCCTAACATCCCTCACTCCTCCGAAAATATTGCTACCTCATTCAACACACACTTCACACAAACCATACAATCACTAGCTAAACAACACAACCCCCCTCCCCTCCAACCCACACCTTCAACTACTAATCTCCCCACTGCCTTCTCTTTTTCTCCTGTACCTACCTCCAACATAAAAAACTCTTAACTAAACTTAAGCCCACCAAATTAGCAGCAGACGACCTCCCAAGTGAATACCTACAAATCGCAGCTGATGCTCTGGCCTACCCAGTATCCATCTTGATTAACCGATCTCTGTCAGAAAGTTACATTCCCACACTGTGGAAAGTATCACATATAATTCCCCTCCACAAAGGAGGCCCCTCCACAGAACTGACCAGTTACCACCCCATAGCTATTCTCTCTCCACTCTCCAAAATACTAGGAAGATGCATACACTCTCAGGTCTCAGACTACCTCCTTACTAACAACCTCCTTTCCAATACTCAGCATGGTTTCTGACCAAACCATAGCACCACCACTGCCTTACTCTCCTTTACTAACACTATCCTTCAGCATAAAAACAATGGCTATCTCTCCTCTGCTACTTTCCTAGACCTATCTAAAGCATTTGACATGGTCCCACACAAACAACTCATCTCTGTCCTCAGTAACCTATCCTTCTCTCAATCAGTCACCAACTGGTTTCAGAGTTACCTGTCTGACTGCCAACAATCCATTGTATGGCAGAATGACATATCTCCCCAACTACCTGTCTCCATAGGGGTTCCCCAAGGATCCATCCTTGGACCCCTACTCTTCTCTGTTTTCACCAATAATCTAGCCTCTGCCACCAAACATGGCACACTAATACAATACGCAGATGACTCAACCATCATCTGCTCAGCCCAGTCCCTACCCAAACTGCAAAAAGTCACACAGGAAGCCTTTTCCTCTGTTGAAACTTGGTTATCCGATGCCCAATTAATACTCAACACAAACAAAACTAAACTACTCATCTTCCAACTCACCAAACATACTCAAAACAACTCTCACTTTAACATCACAGCAAAAGACAACACCACTATATACCCAACTGAACACACCAAATTGCTAGGAGTGGAAATAGACAATAAACTAAAATTTAACATTCACATATCCATGACCATTAAAAAAAGTCCACAAAAAACTAGGAGTGTTATACAGAAATAAGCAACTTCTCTCCAAAGCAGCAAAGATTTCAGTAGCAAATTCCCACCTTATCTCCACCCTACTTTATGCCTCTCCAATATATACCAACCTAATGCAATGCGATCTAAACAAGCTAGAGACCTGCTACAACAAAATCGTCAAGTTCACCACAGGGGCATCTTACCATAGTCACCACTGTCTCTCACTTGCTGAACTGGGCTGGCTTGAACTCCCTCACCTCCTTCAATGGTATCAACTCTCACTCGCCCACAAACTAGTAAACCATCCACTAAATGTCCCATCCCTCCAGAATCTACTCCAACCCTATCGCACCACCAGACCACTAAGATCCAGCAACAAAAATCACTTGCAGATCACTAAAGCCAATACCTCTGCTGGTGAAGCACTATTCTCTTGCGCCATAGCCAAATTATGGAACTCCCTCCCACCCACAATTACCTCTGTACCATCATGCACCCACTTCAAAACTTTACTAAAAGTGCACCTAAAAACATGCTGGCTATGCCCTTGCAGCTCCCACTCTAATAACACCCACCCCATCCAACCACTACCTTTCTTTCCACCCCACTAACTACCTTGATTATAGCAAGCTCAGATGCTCATAAGCCTAGTACTTATTATACAGCAGGAACTTCTTATTGTAACATTTGTTAATGTCTGTTATGTACTTTGCAGATAAAGATTCTAGTTGTCTACTGATGTACTATGTTCTTTATCTGTAAATATGTAATTAATTGCTATGTTAATCAAGTTATTAATCGCTATGTAATCCAATGTAACTACTGTCTGTTTATTTTAACTGTGGAGCTTTTCTCCCCGGACCTCCACTGAAAATGGACCTACGTCCAGTCAGACACTCCCGGTCAACAAATGTAAATAAATAAATAAATAAATAAATAAAACTAGATACAGTACAGAAAAAGACATACTATATGCAGACACTACAGACATTGTGTGAGGGCACACAAAGCGTTACTCCTCTCAATATTCACTAGATACAGATATGAAAAGCTAGTCTACATTCAACAGAGCTGTACTTCAGAATGTACAATTAAACATTGTATCATTCAGGTAAATAATGCTAGAAGTTTGTAAGACTTTGTTGTGTCTTTCGGCTTTTCCCAGTTATGGGTTGCCACAGTGGTACTCTGGTCTGCTAATGATTGGCAGTAGATTTTTACGTGCTGAGTTGCCAGCCCTGACTACCGCAGTGAAAAGTTAAGAGTTTTTCACGAATTTCATATTTTTCTGAAACATCATCTTCATCCACTTCAAATGCTATCTGTTTCAGATCATTAACCTAGAGAATTCCATGGACAGACAAGAGTTCCCAGGGACCAGAAGCTCTTTACAAAAAAAAAAAAAAAACAGCATATGAAGTGATCTTAGAGTGAACCTGCCACATCAAATACTTAAGGGATTCTATGGTCTGCAGTACTAATGATGATTTACTAGAATATTCTGCTGGTGGAAAGTGTTCAAATATGCATGAGGACTTGAATCTTTAATAACTTCCTTTGGAAATGCATTCTAGGGCACCATGTTGTGTATCCCTCTGACCATTACTTTGACTATCTTGGCATTTCTATAGCATATAAACACAGTCTCTGTATTTATCATCATTGCTATAAGCCATTCTTTTGAAAATATATTGCTAGTTTTGTCTAAGCAGTTTCTAAGTAGTTTTCCATCCTCACTACAAACAACAAATGGCCTTGGCTACTCATATTAATTCAGAAGACCCTCTGATTGACTTTCACTGGAATTGTACCTGACTCACATTTTTCCTCCTTTTAAATATGACATCTGATTTGTATGCTGATCGTAGCACAATTATCTACCTATACTGGTTTTGTTTCAGTATAAGTTGCACCTAAATCTGACTCCCTGTCTGGTAGTTAGCACAGAGGATTAAAGCTATGAACTGTTAATATCCTGCATCCAACAGTCAAGGGTTTATTTTCATTAGCCTCAGTTTGCCTGTTATAAGACTCTGAGCCAGTCACTTAATCAGACAGTTCTCTAGGGCAGTTTAGAGAATTGAGCTAGACACCTCAACAGTCCCCTGGGCCACCTTCTTAGTAACTACCTATGTGCATTATGAACCTAGTAAAGGTACAGATGTAGGAACTCTGATCTTCAAGATACAGCACATCAACAACTGAGCAAGTGATAGGACAACTCTTTGCACTGGATTCATTCAATATTTCTAAAAAGCTAAGTACAAATCCATTTAATAATTGCTGTTAATACTCGGTGATTTCTTCATAAAAGTCCTTGACAATCTGAACAGTCCTATTAACTTAAGTAGTGGATTGTATATAATTAAGAGTGGCGGTAAGATGCTAAAATCCTTATCTGATCCAAACATTTCTTGAATTCCACATCTGCATTCTATGAGAATTTCTCAGGTATTACTACAAGTGGAATTTCATGCCTTGAAAATATATATGTTACAGCGCTGATCAAACCTGTTCTTATACTGTTAACTTTAATCACATCAGAAAAGTTTAATGGTCAGCATAAATCATATATATATATATATATATATATATATATATATATATATATATATATATACAGCCCTGATATTGAAGTAAAACTGCTACAACTTTACTTAGTAGGTTTACTGGGCATAAATCATATATATATACAGCCCTGATATACTAGAACTGGATAAAAATTATCACATCTTGAATTTGTGGTATGATAAACATTACACAAGTAAGTATCTTATTCTGTCTGTACAGAAATACTTTGACAAAACAATGCTTCACAAGCTTTTTATTTGCACTTTATATTTTTCAAGGGAGACAAACATTAAACTTTGTATACAGTTAATCACTTTTTTAATGAAATGTATGGCTGATTTCCTTCCTTGTAGAAATGTTCTGTAATGCCCAACCCTTCGTGGCTATTCCCAAATCATCTTCATCTCAGAATCATTGTCAGTATGTTGTTAAAACTCTTTAAGCTTCTTTTCTTTCAACTTCAAGTTCCAGGAACTATTTTTACTGCTCTGGGAAAAATGAATGATCAACATACTACCTATATGCTTACATTTTTTGATTTATACTTCACAACTAAGTCATACTTCTGAAATCACAATAACACTTCTTGTATAGTCAGCATTGCCTCATGCATGAATGGAAAGGCTGTTGGTCCAGATGACAAACCAGTGGATGAGGAGAGAAAAGTGTTTTGTGGTACCTATCTTAAGAATAGGGTGATGATGCAGAGCTCCAGTAACTACAGTGATGATTAGTGATCAGCAGTATGGCATGTGGTCACTTTCTAGAAGTAATCTCTGTCCCTAAACATACTTTTGGAACACTTCATAATCACGCACTAAAGTTAACACTCCTTATCTATCTGAACATATTTTTACTATAAATAAAAGTTTAAGATCTAGAGGGTACTGGAATATCTTCCTGCCAAGTCACTGCACTAATTCCATTCTGGGTGGCATCTATTGTAAGGTGACTGACTTATTCACATCAAAATACTTCATTGTGAGGTCTTCTATTACTAACTGTTTAAGCACTCTAAAAGTGTTTTTATGCTCTGTACTTTACCATTTTATATTTTGGTCATGTTTTCCTTAGTGGCATACTTATTTTTGAAATTTCAGAATAAATTCCAAATTGTACTGCAACATACATTTACAAGAGCTTGTTTATCTTCTGGAGGAGGTATTTGTACTACTTTCACATTCTTGTTATTTTTTAAGCCTCTAATATTACAACACGACCCATGTCATTAAGATTTGTTATTCTTATTTTACTCTTAGTTTTTGTTCAGCATGATGCTGTACTGCCTGACTCTTCAGTAACACATTCAGTTTCATATCATGATCTTCTCTGGTCTGACCTCACACTAATATGTTATCAATAATAATAGCAATACCTCAATCATTTATGCAATAGCTTTGTGAAATGCTCCAGGTGCTAACAGAATACCGTATAGAAATCTGGGAAACTGATATTGTCACATAAGCATATTAAAAATATATAAGTTGTAACCTTACTCATGAAGCTTGATTTGTTAAAATGCTTGCTTAGGATCAAATACAAAAACATGCTTCACTCTTGGCAGGAAATAAAGTACTTCTTCAATTGTTCAAATTTAATTCTGGCCCCTCTCTCTCTGTACACACACACACACACATATATATATATATATATATATATATATATATATATATATATATATATATATACACACATACACACACACACACACACACACACACACACACACACACACACACACACACACACAGTGGATATATAACTCTGTAAGCAGAGGAATGCAGAAGGTCAGATGATTGTGGATTTTGCGAAAAGGATGGACATGGCTGTGGTGAATACGTATTTTAAGAAGAGGGAGGAGCATAGGGTGATGTACAAGAGTGGAGGAAGATGCACACAGGTGGATTATATCCTATGTAGGAGGGCCAATGTGAAGAAGATTGGAGACTATAAAGTGGTGACAGGGGAAAGTGTAGTTAAGCAGCATAGAATGGTGGTCTGTAGGATGATGTTGGTGATCAAGAAGAGGAGGAGGAGTGTGAAAGCAGTGCCAAGGATTAAATGGTGGAAGTTATAAAAGGGTGATTGTGAGGTGGAGTTCAGGGAAGAGTTAAGACAGGCACTGGGAGGCAGTGAAGAGTTACCAAATAGCTGGGTAACTACAGCAGAGCTAGTAAGGGAGACTGATAGAAAGGTGCTTGGTGTGACATCTGGACAGAGGAAGGAGGACAAGGAGAACTGGTGGTGGAATGAGGAAGTACAGGAGAGTATACAGAGGAAGAGGCTGGCGAAGAAGTGGGATTGTCAAAGAGATGAAGAAAGTAGACATGAGTAAAAGGAGATGAGACGCATGGCAAAGAGAGAGGTGGCTAAGGATAAGGCATATGAAGAGTTGTATGAGAGATTGGACACTAAAGAAGGAGAAAAGGACCTGTACTGATTGGCTAGACAGAGGGACAGAGCTGGGAAAGATGTGCAGCAGGTAAGGGTGATAAAGGATAGTGAGGGAAATGTACTCAGAAGTGAGGAGAGTGTGTTGAGTAGATGGAATGAGTACTTTGAGGGGTTGATGAATGAAGAGAATGAGAGGGAGAGAAGGTGGGATGATGTGGGGAGAGTGAATCATGAAGTGCAATGGATTAGCAAGGAGGAAGTAAGGACAGCTATGAAGAGAATGAAGAATGGAAAGGCTGTTGGCCCAGATGATACACCAGTGGAAGCATGGAGGTGCTTAGGTGAAATGGCAGTGGAATTTTTAACCAGATTGTTTAGTGAAATTTTGGAAAGTCAGAGGATGCCTGAGGAGTGGAGAAAAAGTGTTTTGGTACCTATCTTTAAGAATAAGGGTGATGTGCAGAGCTCCAGTAACTACAGAGGGATAAAATTGATCAGTCACAGCTTGAAGTTGGGAAAGAGGAGTGGAAGCTAGGTTAAGAAGTGACGTGATGATTAGTTATCAGCAGTATGGTTTCATGCCAGGAAAGAGCACTACAGATGCAATGTTTGCTCTGAGAGTGTTGTTGGAGAAATACAGAGAAGGTCAGAAGGAGTTGCATTGTGTCTTTGTGATGACAAGCTGCCTAGAGAGGAGTTGTGGTATTGTATGAGGAAGTCGGGCGTGGCAGAGAAGTATGTAAGAGTGGTACAGGATATGTATGAGGTTAGTGTGACATTGATGAGGACTGCGGTGGGAGTGACATATAAGTTTAAGGTGGAGGTGGGATTACATCAAGGATCAGCTCTGAGCCCTTTCTTATTTGCAGTGGTGATGGACAAGTTGACAGATGAGATCAGACATGAGGCCCAGTGGACTATGATGTTTGCAGATGACATTTTGATATATAGTGAGAGTAGGGACCAGGTTGAGGAAACCCTGGACAGGTGGAGATATGCTTTAGAGAGGAGAGGAATGAAGGTCAGCAGGGCTAAAACAGAATATATGTGTGCAAATGAGAGGGAGGGTGGAGGAATGGTGAGGATGCAGGGAGTAGAGGTGGCGAAGGTGAATGAGTTTAAGTACTTGGGATCAACAGTTCAGAGCAATGGTGTGTGTGGAAGAGAGCTGAAGAAGAGAGTACAGGCAGGGTGGAATGGTTGGAGAAGAGTGTCAGGAGTGATTTGTGACAGACGGGTACCAGTAAGAGTGAAAGGAAAGGTCTACAAGAGGGTAGTGAGACCAGCTATGTTATATGGGTTGGAGACAGTGGCATTGACAAAAAGGCAGGAGTCAGAGCTGGAGGTGGCAGAGTTAAAGATGTTAAGATTTGCACTGGGTGTGACTAGGATGGACAGGATTAGGAATCAGTATATTAGAGGGTCAGCTCAGGTTGGACAGTTTGGAGACAAAGCAAGAGAGGCGAGATTGCATTGGTTTGGACATGTGCTGAGGAGGGATGTTGGTATATTGGGAAAAGGATGGAGCTGCCAGGTAAGAGGAAAAGAGGAAGGCCTAAAATAAGGTTTATGGATGTGGTGAGAGAGGACATGCAAGCGGTTGGTGTGAAAGAGCATGATGCAGAGAACAGGAAGAAATGAAAACAGATGATCCGCTGTGGCGACCCCTAATGGGAACAGCCGAAAGAAGATGATGATGATATAAAAACTGTACACACCCCTGTTAAAATGCCTGGTTTTTGTTATATAAAAAAATGAGGCACAAGAAATAATTTCAAAATCTTTCCCACCTTTTAATGTGACCTATAACCTGTACAATTCAATTGAAAAAAAAAAACAAATCTGTTAGGGGAAAAATATGAAAAAATAAAAAATGTACAATAAGCTGGCTGCAAAAGTGTGGGAATGTTTCATTGTAGTTAATGATATTTGGTGAAATAGTGTGCTGTCACTTTAAGGTGTAGTGTTGTGGTCCTAAACAAAATATGGCAGAGGTAACGGTGGAATCTGCTGGTTGCGGTGAACAGTATAGTGGAAATTTACAATTTAATTGAGAAAACAAATAATAATAAAAAACAAGTATGTGTTGGTTTTAGAATAGAATAGAGTATTGAAATGTTAAAATGTTTTTGTTGATACTTCTTGCATAGTGGTAGGTGCAGAGTGCATACATCATTTTCAGTTTTCCTTACTGTAGTGCAGTCTTGAAGTTAGTATATTTAATTTGTGGTGGGTGCAGGGGGGTACAGTCCCCTTGCAAAAGCATAGGGGTTACAAAGTAGGCAAGGTTTTAAGTTGGTTTTGTTTTGCTTTTTGTAGTTCGATGTTCTAGGAGTCTGTGTTCCATTTGCTTTTTGCCATTCGATGTTATGGGAGTTGATATTATGCAGTTTCAGTACAGTGAATTTTCGGTTTTGTAGTCTCTATATTATGAAAGTCAATGTTATGGTTGTTCAACTTTCTGAAGTAGACCCATATATGTATTTGTATAGAGTCATTTAGAGCCTGCATATCTATTGAAATATCTCGCTTCACAATCCAAATTGGGCATACAATCAGTAGGCTTAATCATATCCATGCAATCCAGTCTGTTCAAGTATTTTTCAGTTCTATGCCTCAAAGCTACTAAAACTGTACTTGCATTGCTGTGTAGGATCTAGCAAAATATGAATAAATCCTGGAAAATAGCCCAAACTAATAAATAAAGCCTCATAGTCATGAAGCAAATAATCACACTTCAAATTCACATTGTGAATTCTTTTCACCATACCAAGATTCTAGCAAGTCAATGAACCAATATAGCAGGGGTCTCCGTTCACACTATCTGAAGCTAAATATTGTTTATTTTATTCTTATATTCTAAAATAAGTACTTAAAAAAGGTTTAACATGGTGAAATGATTAAGTCAGTAATTTACACATTGAAGATTCTGGCTCAAATTGAACACAACATTTGAGCATGCATTACATTGCAACCTGCACCAGTGTCTAAGCTAAACACCACACCTTTATAATTAACTGGGAGTCTCTCTCTGCCCAGATTCCTAATTGGCCTTCTTGTTGCATATTGCCTGTGCCACTTCCTTCCACACTGGTTGTTATTCACAGTAAATAAAACTGTAATGAAATCTGCCCTGCACTGATGAGCCAGTTTGCACAGCAGTGCAATGTACTGACTCAGTCATCCCACTTCTCTAAAGAGCAACATCTTATTAATATATGACTTCACTATGCAGATGGAAAAATTTTGCAGCAGAGTACATAGTATTGCAGATACCAAAATGTACACATCTAGGCATGCCCCCCATTCCAGGATGAACACACACACACACACACACACACACACACACACACACACACACACACATACTCATAATAGCCACTCACACCTTGTTCCAGTGCTCGCACACATGATAGCACACCAGAATACACATGCATACAGTCTTATTTACACACAGCAAGATTTAACTTCATCAGCTGTCTCTGTATGGTGAAGCAGTTCCAATTCACCCTACATGGATTACCACCATTGGAAGGCAACAGCATGTCTCATAGAATGCAGCACTTACTTTGTGCCTCTGTCTGTGCATCCTAATCTATGCAAGCATGATAAGTGGGAGGTATACTGGCATAGCCGGCTTTAGGCACCAGCGACCCTGCGGTCGCAGGGGGCCCCCTGTTCCCTGGGTGCTCCCAACCACAGCAAGTTATCTTATCCTGATATTTTTTAACATGCCTGTCAAACCAACAAAAGCTAGTACACTTTTCTTGTATACTTAATAAACTACATGGGTAATAACTCTTATTTATATCTCCTTTAAAATTCAAAGATATTTCTGGTTGTAGTAACAGTGTTTTGTCAAGTAACAAGCAACAGAATACCATTAAATATTTTATCACTGACATAGTGCCACTGGCTTAGTTAAATCCTGCTGTTGGACATTTTCTCCACTAAAACTAACTACATAGCCAGCTTATGTCCCTGCTATACCCGTGACTGCAGGGGGCCCCCGTTAATCATCCTTGACTGTGTGGGGGCACCACAAAAGCTGCTGCTGGTTGGGGAAAAATGAGTAAATGTATTTATTTCCTAATTAGGCTCTTGAACATGAACAGGGCTGTGATATGACCCTGTTAGGATGAAGCTGATAATGAACATGAGCAAGATAAGCAGCCCAGAGTGACTTATCTCAGTGCAAACTTTGGATTTTAAGTAGAGCTGATAATTCTGATCACCAGGGATGGTTTTCTCTTTCAGAGAGTTTTATAAAGAAAGCAAAACACCAGATACTATAACTCTCAATTTCAGAATTCAGTGCAATCCCAAAAATAATAGAATAAAGGCTCAGAATCAGGACTACATTTTAAATATTACTCTAATTCACTTAAAAAGTTAACAGAATAACACCTTTTGCATCAACACGTATTTTTGGACAATAAGTGTAAAACTTAGATGTCTGGATTGATTGACTATAATCCTGAATGATTTTCCAGCAAATCAAACTTTTTATGACAGAGAAAGCAAAAGTATGAACAAAATCAGGGAAGGTGTGTGAAATCAGGGACAGTGACAGGTATGTGAAATCAGGGGCAGTGACAGGTATGCATTACAGTCAGGGACAGTGACAGGTATGCATTACAGTCAGGGACAGTGACAGGTATGTGAAATTAGGGACAGTGACAGGTATGTGAAATCAGGGGCAGTGACAGGTATGTGAAATCAGGGGCAGTGACAGGTATGTGAAATCAGGGGCAGTGACGGGTATGTGAAATCAGGGACAGTGACAGGTATGCATTACTCCTCAATGAGGGAAATAAGTGACTTACCTCTGCTGCTGTTTGATGACTGCTAAACATCAGTTACTGAACTGGTGTGGCAGTACCAGTGTTGCACAACGTACTGCTATTTGCTGAAATAAGTACAAAACTAGTACTGCTATGGCTTCAGTTTTCTCACTGAGTTGTTTAACCTGAACAGTGGTGAAATATGACCCTTTTAGGATAACTCTTATAATAGTCTCTGGGTTCAACCACACCCATTCTAGAACCAGCCCTGCTCAAATGTGTGTGTACAGAAAGCTGTTGTAATTTATGGGGGGCAGAGGATTGTGTGGCTATTACAACTTCAATTTTCATCACAGTCAAACCTTAGAGGTGTCCACATGAAGTCATTATAGCTTGTGTTTGAGCTGAGGGCAGTGTGGTCATTGTTTATTTACTTTTCTCACAGACCTCATAGGTGTAAAAAGAAGGTTACTTTAGCTTGTGTAGGGGTGGTGTAGTATCTGGGAGCAACAAATTAAAATATATTACTGAAATAATTCTCACAATCACACATCACGCACATATACATGGGGCTGACTTTGAGGGTTAGGGAGGGGTGAGGAGGCATGCTATGTACATGTATGTCAGCAGTCACTTGAAATATATGACTAAGGCAACTTGAACCTCTGCTTTCATCCCAGTCTAACACCAGAGGGATGCATAGGCACCGAATGTCTTTTGTGGGGCAGTTAAAGAGGCAGGCAGTATTCCCAGACAGGATCTGTGTATCCTCACAGCAACTAGCGTGCTAGTTTATTGTGAGCTACTATAATGTCAGCTTTGAACATTAAGCCTTGTGCACAGCTTATGTCTTCCTTGAAAGAAATAAAATAAGACTGAAATTATTTTCTTTTCATGATTTTTGTTTGGGTCACCACTGGAGTAAAATGCTGAAGAAAATGTTCTAAAATTCATAGCAGACCATCTGTAATCCTATGGCTTCTTGAGCCCTGGTTTATCTGGGTTATTTCCTAAATGGTTATTACTATGTATCTTGGTCAGGAAAGGTCTGTTGAAAGGATGTAAGGACAACTGAAGCTGAACAGCAGCACCGAATTTCTTTCCTTAATCATAATTTCTGTTCAAGCCATTATTGGATGAAAAAGTTGTGTAAAAAGAAAAAAAACTTTAAAATGCACTTCAGAGCATATAGAAAGTTATGGTTTCTTGAAAAAGCTGAGAGTAAGGCAAAATGTGAGAAAAGGAGGAAAAAAGTAATGTGCATGGTGTGGGGAGCCCAAACCAAAGAGGAAGAGATCAGAGGAGAGGACTGGAGGGTGTGTGTGGGGGGAGTGTTGAAACAGTATGTCAAGTCATCACTTCATTTAAGTCCAGACCTGCCAGACCTGTACATAGAGTTAATGTAATGTACCATTGTTGCAACTAAATGCTAGTAACTGTAAGTGTCCCTTTGGTAGACAGGTCAGCAAAGTGTGATATATAGGCCTGTTGTAATGTAAAAGCTTGTCACTACAGGTCTGTCTGTGCATGCTACTCTTAAAGGTTTGCAATGCAAACTACAAGGTTTCTTAGGAGGGGTGTCATTGACAGGATGATACTTATACTGGAAATGCCTAGGGGCCCCCCAACTTGACATTTGCTAGGGGATCCCAGAATGCTAACACTGGCCCTGTATACTGGTGAGATCATTTACATTGACCACTCCCACAGAGTACTGCAGTTTTTTTGTGGTTCTCTGAAGCCCACCTCCTAGAGTGCGCACTGCTGACTCTAGTGGTGGTCTATGAATTAGAATCATCTTGCTAAGTATGCCAAACAGATTGTTCTCACCTTGCATATTTCACGACTGACTATGAATACTGCCCACCGCTGTCTCTTCCGTAAACAGCTAATGATTTTGTTCCACTACATGTACACTCTTTGGCTGTTAGCTTTAGAAATGTGCTTTGACTTTCCATATATTCTACACCATCAGTTAAATGTCAAGGCATTTTTACTGTACTAATAGTGCAGGACTTATAAAGACACATTGCTCATATTTCATATGCTTCCTATCAGGTATTTTACTTTACTTCTGCCCATTTTCACCTTTCAAGCAGAGTTGGGTTACACAGATTTAATTCTTCAGTGAAATCTTTTTGTGTGTGAAGACGCAATCTTCCTTGCTTGCCACACATGTGACACCTTAAATGCTGTATCTGCCTCTCCCAACAATCTGCCTCTCATCTGATATCACACACATTTCTATATAATCTCGTTGAATCATATACCTTATATATAACTCGCAACATGTACAGTCTTTGATGCAGTTCTTAAGATTAGTAACATGAGCATCTACTCTTTAAAACTAAGTACACTTGTGAAGAATGAATGGAGCTATGATAGTTTTTTCATCAAACTGCAGTAACCCTGATGCTTCTGTCTCATCACAGCTATACTGTATTTTACTCTCCTTCTCTCTCCACCTTACTCAGTCTCTCTCTCTCTCTCTCTCTCTGTCTCAGAGTTTACACATACTGTGAACATTCAGGGCTTCTTTCCTGCTAACATACAGTATCTCTTCAGGCATCACAGAAATACTGCTCACAGGCAGGAAAGAATCAATTTTCTCAATCTTCAGTTTTTAGTTCTCAGACTAATTACCCTGCAGACAGAAATATTCTGGAAAGTTATGCACCTTTGACTGATAAATCACATTTACGTTATTTTCAGTGATCACTTTTGTTTCCTTAATTTATGTATGCATTTTACTGATTTTTTTGTAAAAAAAAACGCTCATCGTCCCACTTTTACTGTCTGGAAATTATCATCAGGAAGGGATTTCCAGCAAGTTTGTGTTGGCATTTCACTTGAGGGTCTCTTCTGCTTTATTTTTACATCAAGATGACTGGGTTTATTCATCTTGTGACAGGAGGTGTTTGTCAAGTTTATCTGTGTCGGGAAATACACTAAAGGACTCAGTGTAGTCATTTTATTGCCTAGAGGGCTCATTATTTAGTTATCTGTTTTTTTTTCTGTGCTGCTATAAATTTTGCATGTTTGAATGGGTTAGCAGTGGTCTGTACAGTAGAAAACACCTAGAAAGCAAATTTTCTCTGTAGAATGATCCGTAAAACTGTAACCTTTAAAGTAGCAATATAGTCCATATACCATGTGCACCAAAAAGCTTATTGCACCTAGTTAGGCCTCAAGTAACAATCCCTAAAGATTTAGTAGAATTCAGTATTCTGCAAACGTTAAAGTTAGCAGAATTTAGTACTGTTTAGCTTAATATGCCATAATAAAGTGTACTTAATAGCCTTCTAACCCCAATACACCACCCCCATGTAGCTCAGAAATCAAAGGACTGGACATTATGCATATGCGATTTTCTAAGTTCTCTGTAGCCAGCTTGGTGGATATGGGCATCTTGACACAATTTAGCAATTGTCTCATGTTTACTGACAACCACTTATTCCTTTAAGAATCAGATACAGTAAGTGAAAAGTGCAATTACACAATGACACTGGAGGTTAACTCTCTCATACAAGTCCACATCAGGTTGTCAAAACACACAACACACACCTCACATAGCATACAACACACATATGCTTACATATGCTGAGGCACATAAAAACAATCTTCCTAAACAATAAAGATCACCTACAGCACCTGCTGCCAAAGCTATGCCTCAGCAAGTCCAAAGGCACTCAGATAAAACGCCACATAACGCCTCACATACTGTCACTTTCAGTGGAGCCCCAAACACCCCTATGGCAAGCAAACACACTTCCCAGGACTCTTGTCATAGGGGACTCCATTGTAAGATAGTCTGATGTCTTTCTTTCCAGGCTGAACAAGGAGAAGATAACTGTTAGTTGCTTATCTGCAGACATGATCTGCCATATCATGCATGCAGTCAAGTCATTATGCCACACGTACCAGTATGATCCCATCATAGTCCATGTAGGTGTAAATGACCTAAAATATACTTCCCTGGACTATATGAAGAGAGACATTATTGAGCTTTCAGACTATGTGCCTCAGGCTAATATGAGCCTGGCACTGAGCAGCATATTACCATCACTGAGAAAGATGCCACAATATGGGCAAAAAATGACTGATTACAACAAATGGCTGTCTTTCTAGTGTCATTCTAAGGGGATCTAATATTTGTCAGCTTAGGAGGACATAGTCAACAGACCACAAGGGTTTGCCCAAGGATGGTCGCCACCTTTTTCCTCTAGACTTTTGAATACTGTCTAAGGCTTAGTCTGCCCCCATAGTGTCTTTTTTTAGCAAATGCCAAATTGAAAAAAAACTACAGACATAGTAAAATTAACTCAACAGAACTTCAAGGTATTACTCCTCATGCCAGGAGCCTAAATAAAACACTACACCTCCTCCATAATCTCTTCATACTCGCGAATATAGATATCTGTGAAGTTATTGAGATATGGTTTAAGGTGGCAGAGAGTACCCAGGCAATGCAAGGTTTCAGTGCCTTCCACACATTTAGGCCAATAGCTGCAGGGACAAGGGTGAAAGGAGGAGGTCTCTCAATATACATCAATAACAATCATACCTCTAAGGTGGTCAAACAGGAAGACATGCAAGGAGTTCCTCACCATGCAGATTACCACAGAAAATCCAGTACCATAACCTAGCACGCTATAGGTCACCCTCCATGTTCCAGGAAGCTCACAGTGCATACTTGGACCTACTAGAAACACTTACCATCCAACCTAATACCCTACTCATGGGAGACTTTAATTATTCCTCTATAGATTTGGAATCCTACTTGGCCTCAAATCTAAAGGCACAGAGATTCCTGGACTTCCTAAATACAAACACCCTTGACCAAATAGTAAATATGACTACTAGAGGTTCCAACATACTGAACCTCATGCTCACAAGTATGGGAGAACACAGAATCCCCCCAATGTCTCATTCTACTTGGTAAGATCCAACCATAAAGCTGTCTCCTTTGAAATCAAAATCAACTCCATAATACCATTAAAACTAGTAGCATTTTGGAGCTATTCCAAGGGAAATTGCCTGTTATGAAGAGATGGTTTGTCAAAATTCAGTGTCCTACAAAACCTAATAACACACCAGCCTATGCTAAATAGCCTTCAGAAATTCTGTACAACCATGTTAATGGCTGCATAGAAGCTGCTGTACCTACCAGGTGTAAGCCCAAAACTAGCCCCAAAAACAAACCACCCTAATGGCATTCCAAATTAAACAGAATATACAACAAAAGGTAAAAAAAATGGCAAAATCAGGAAGGGTAATTCTCATTATGATAAAAACTCTCATCAAAGTAAATAGGCAGTCAAAAGAGCTAATTAGGTCAAGCAAAGTGGACTTTGAGGTTAGTATATCCTCCCAGGTGAAAGATAACCATAAGACCTCTACAGCTATGTCAGAACCTCAAGGGTAGCACACAGCAATGTGCTGAACCGGTGGTTAATGGTACCACATTCACCGAACCTGGTAATATAGCAAACCTGTTAGCTGTCAAATTCAATTCCAACTCTAACCCCCCCCATCACCCTCAACCATCCCCCAGTAACACCCTCAAACATAAACCCCCCAGCTATAACTAGGAAACATGTACTTGCTACACTCACTAAAGCCAAGACCACAGCCTCAGTTGTCTCCGATAACATCCCAGGGCACCTCCTGAATAATCCAAAATATGAGTTATTAGGACACCTAAAGTCATTATTTAACTATAATCTTAAAACAGGCTTTCTGCCACATGAATGAAGAACTGCAATGGTCATCCCGTCATAAGGGAGGACTTTCAGCAAATCCTTCAAACTACTGACCACATTAGTCTGACCAGTCTTATTTGCAAAGCCATAGAAAGAATTATCATGGAAACTATCAACAAGGACATAGGAGACCTCCAGAGACTGGATCCTTCCCAGTGTAGCTTTGTCAGAGGAAGGTCATACTTACTGAATCTGGTGGACTTCTTTGAAAAGGTCACTAAAGCAATGTATGAGGGTAAAACAGTGGACACTGCCTACCTAGAGCTGGTTAAGGCATTTGATACAATACCCCAATCGGCCATTATCAAGAAACTTACAGAACTAAGTATAAACCCCTTAATAACCCACTGGATGGCTAGCTAGCTGGCTGACTGATAGGACCCAGGAGGCTAGAATCAGTCAGGCCACCTCCACAAAGAGGCTGGTCATCAGTGGAGTCCCCCCAGGACTCTGTGCTAGGCCCACTCCTCTTTGACATCACTTGTCAGATGTCAAGGTCAATGTCAAAGGCCTCAGGCTAACCAAGTTTGCAGATGATTGGGAGCAGTCATTGAAATTCCCCAAGATGAGAACATCATACAGGAAGATCTAATACAGACAAACACTTGGTGCAAAAGCCATGACTTAAAACTCAGTACCAAGAAATGCATTATAGTACCTTTTTGGAAGTCTGACACACCAGGTAAAAACACTCTTAAAATCTGATTTACTAGTCAGGGATCTGGCTATTCATGTAGATGGAAACCAAGTCTTCAACCAACATGTGTCTAATGTAGTAAGAAAATCCTTCTGTGTTGCTCAATTTATTAGCAAGAGCATGGCATCTAGGTCCAGAGAGGTCATCATATCACTGTACTTGGCCCCCATCAGACCCATCAGAGGGTATAATGCCTCCTTTGGTATTTACCTGACCAGACACATGCAGGAAAGGGAATGTCCAAAAATGTTCCTTATAAAAAGAATATGGGGATTCAACACAATGTCCTACACTGATCACCTCAAAGCTTTGTCTCTTTATTCGGATTATACAGACTTCTGAGAGATAACTTTTACCTGGCTTAAAAGGTATCCCTAGACCTTGTTTTAATGAACCTTCTGCACATCCTCAAACAGCCAGGATCACAACTATTTTAACAGACCTAAATTTTGCTTTCAACATAAAACAGGACCTGTTGGAAAGACCTATGTTCCTCAGAGAATTCTTATTCTCTGGAAAAGGGTCCCCAACCATGTGAGGCAGAGTTCCTCCCTTTTCCTTATTTAAGTACAACTTGGACCAACGGATGGGCAACTGGAAATACACTCTGATAAGAGGCAGATAGTAAATCACCTCCTATATAAATCAAATGGGTGGGTCACATTTTGTTTGCATGGCTAGGCTTTTAAGGGCCTTAGTGGTCATTAGCCTAGTATACATCTATAAAACTATGAAAATATAACAACAAAAAATCATAAATAAAGGACTAAATAACTTATCTGTGATTATTTCTTAGATGCTGCAATGTTTGGTAATATCAATAGCAAGACAAGACATGAAACTGCATGTGCCAGTTTCATCAATTTTATGTTCAGATAATATATTAGTGTACAAGAAGCCAGCACATGATACACATACAGGACTCTGAGTAGGGCTAAAGGCAGCATTACTTTAGCCACTTTAGATGTACATAAGTATGTATGTATGTATTTTAAAGGGAATACTGGGAAATTCTCAAAACCACTCCAATATTTGTGCAAGAGCAAACTACCTAGCCACCATTCCATGTCCAGGATTGTATCTGTACTGCCCTCCTTTCCAAAGGAGGCAGAGGAGCTTTATCCCTCTGTAATCAGAAAATTCCCTTCTGTTCTCATTTTGAAAATACAGATCACCACTCCAGACTGGTAATGCAGAGGTACTGTCCATGCCTTTCTAGCAACACTGAATAAAGGACATTAATCATTACGCCACAACAATGCCCATCACTTTCACCATTTCTGGCCAGATCTCATCCATTCCTATAGTCTTACTAAAGTGGAACTGTTTGAATTCCACCATAATCTTATCTACAGAAATTAATTTGGATCACCTAGTTGCCTCTGACACTGCCTCCTCAAAGGAAGCCAAGTCCCTACATTAAGAAGCTTCTCAAAATGTTCCCTTCACCTTCTGATAAAGTTTTAAAATGAGGCCAGCATTTTTTCACCATTGCTAAAAACAGTGTGGATAATATTCCATCCCCCTCTCCATTTTGAAACTCTTTAGCCATGTTTTCACAAATATTCTCGATAAATTCAGCAAGTTCCACTGTAATTTACTCAGAATAAAACAGTCAGTGTCATCCTGCTCTTGTTGGATGGACAGGTGTCATTTGCAGTAGATGAAGCTGGAACAGATAGGGCAAGATCGCTAAGCTGACTAATGATATCTGACACTTTATACCAAAGTCAATCACTGAAATATGAGCTCTCAATCCTATTCTGCCAAAGGAAAAAATAGATAAATCTACAAATTAATGATTACAGAGAGTAATAAACCCTCCTCCATGTGTCAAACCATGGTGCATTGCTTGTTCATAACACAGACTTCCATAACAAACCCAAGACCACAGCAACTTGCAGAAAACTGCTTCTGACAAATGTACCTTTACAGGAGTTCTTGTGATGAGGCTGTGAAGACAGGCTAGTTCCCCTTGGTTGCTCCTAAAAGTACTAGTTGTACAGTACAGATAAATCATGTTAAACTTTTAAAATCTAAAGACAAATGCACCTAAGTGTTAGTTTGTTTGGCATTCATGAGAAAAGCCAGCCAGTAACTTAAAAAAGAGCTAATAATGGGACTGAAAATTGTTAAGGTAACAGAGCTCTTGGTTAACCACCCAAAAGATGGAGAGAAAGAGCATGCTTTCCTCAGTGGAAGCTGTGGGGTGTTTGACTCTACTGAATCTTCAAAGGTCCTATGGGAACAAATTCTGGCTAAGACGTCATGGAAGAAAAGACAGCATCCGATGCAGGAATCCAAGACTCTGGTATTCAGGTTGGCTGAGGGCTACCTGCAGGCAGATAACCCAAATGTAATGACTGCAACAGTGAAACACAAAGAACATCTGCAGTTATTGTGTGAGCTTGTAACATAATGTGGAGTTTTGTAACCATTGTGCAGATTATCTGTAAACATTATTTCAGCATACAAATATGCTGATATCGTTGAAAAATATCTGTCTGGTTCAAGATAGGAATACATGCTAACACCTCTATTAGATTGGGGTTAATATGGTTAACTGTGAAAGGATGTCCATCTGGTGTTTGAATTTTGAGTTTGCATGCTTTGAAAGTTTAACTTTATGTACTGAAACCCAAGAATGCCAGTCATTTTGCAATGTTCTCATGTGAGATTGAGCTACGTGAATGAATTTTCAAATTTGATTGAATTTCTTCAAAAGTTTACGGCTATTCACATGAGAGTTAACTCGTGAACATTGAATTTGTTATCTGGCCTGGTATCATAGCATTAAACTGATTGGGTGGGTTGGTTCTACCTTAAGTTAATGGAATATTTGGAAATGATTAATCATCTCCACCACATGTTACTGCCTATTTCCAGCTATATTTGTGATTTGGCTTCTAGCTTTGGAGAAAAAGAGCCTTAAAAATATCTACTGTGATTATGAAAAATGTGAATGAACTGACAACAAAACTAGGGTTGTTGCTATTAATAATGAAACATGAAAAATGCAGCAAGAGTCTAGGCTCCTGTGAAAAGCTGTTTACATAAAACATTTGAAAATTTGGTTGGGTAAGACCATACAAGATTCATTTACCAGAACCTACAAATAATTGATGTAAACATTGAAAGTGGATTTTAGGGGACAGAAAATGGTGACATTAGATTTAGACCAAAGAGGTGAAGCATTGCATTTTTGTGTTACCACTGTTGTATGTCTTTCAGTCTTTCCTGACAGATACTCCAAGCTACTTTTTGAAGTCCATTAAACATATCAGGATAGACTTTACTTGAGATGGTGGTAAGTCTAGAATGCCATCGGTTGAGTTGATGGTTTTGACAGGAATACACAGGATAAGCGTTCTTGATCCCTAGAGCTATATATGGTGCAACTCAAAGGGAAAATTCTATATTCAGTGCAAATATGATGTAAAGTTAAATGGCAATACTTCAGTTTAATGGGTGGAATAAAGAGAAGCTTGATGGAATATCTTTCAGGTCTTATTATGGGGGAGGTGAGGGATGCCATATACATACATATATATATATATATATATATATATATATATATATATATTTATATATATATATATATATATATATATATATATATATATATATATATATATATATATATATATATATATACAGGTTTACTATCACATGTCCGAGTGTAAATTAGTCAGAAGATGATATGGGCAATGCGTTTGTATGGAACACAGATGACCGAACAATAAAATTGTCGAATGGTGTTTTTTTGTGGACATCAAATCGATATTTTCGAACAGCCATAGTCAAAACAAGAAAGACCGCGTAGTACATCTTCAAATCTGCTCAATATTCTACAACAGTTTTTGCAGGGGGGCAAGCACCCCTGCACCCCCACACCCCCCCCCACTTATATATACAAACTCTGAGATCACACTACACTGAGGAAAGGGTACATTTCACGATCCCCACTATAGTGCGATCTGCACTACATTGTCGAACCTTGCTATAGTGAATGTTCGCTATTGTAAGGTTCAACAATGCAGTAATCGCAGTTACGGTTCTGGTACCTGAGTTTCGCACATAGGTTGATCGCACATAGTGCGATCGACAATGTGATATATATATATATATATATATATATATATATATATATATATATATATATATATATATATATATATATACACAAACACAAGTGTTGAATAGGAGTCATAGATAAATTTGCTTTAACCAATCAAATATACTAAATCAGGTATCCCAGGTAAAAGGATTTAAGTGATGAAAGAAGAAATACTCTAATTTATTGGCAACCAGTGTTAAGTGGTTATGTTTGGAGTACTGGGGCCAAATGAATCAGAAATGTGGCTTGCATAATTCTGTAAAGATGGAGTACAAAGGGATTATCTACACTGCATGAACAACAGGTCTTAATGATGCTGAAAATATTATTCTCTGTGCTTGCAACGCTGCTGAAAGAAGCAATGGCTAACTGGCTGATGACTTCAGGCTTGATTGGCAGCAATATAAAGCATTGAGGGGGTTAAAAATAGAGTAGTTGATAAAATGAGGCAAGGTTTGATCTATGAGGTAGAGGAAAAACAGAATGATTATATGTCAATTGCCCAGATAAGTGGCAAAATATAGTTTTTTTATACTCCAGCTGTTTTGTAACAAATGTTTGCTAAGGCCAATTCTAACAGGTACACATGGGACATTGAACATTTTGTCTGGTCTTGGAAGAGGTTGAATATGTATAAATTAGACATGGCAGCTATTAGGAATCCTCAGCAAAGGAGTGTCACTTACTAAATTAATGGTGATGTCAATTTATGATAACTCAATGAAGTTGAATACATGAACAGGTGATGATGCATTTAATTATGATACAATTCAAAAAACGAAAACTAAGAAATGTAAATGGAAAGAAACACCAGCCACTGAGGAGGAAGTGGCATGACAGAGGAAGTAGAAGGGTGGGAAAATCGAACTACAAAAGAAAAATACTGTTGGCAAAATGACGCCTTTAGGTAGTTATTATATGTATGCAAGGATGCAGTAGAATCCAGTGTTCAAATATTATGTTTAATGCTTTTGAAACATTCCACAGAGTAACCCTAAATGAAAGCAGCATATATGCGGGTAAGAAGTGAGATTACAGTGGAGTTGGTTTGAAAATCCAGTACTGGTGAGAAAATCAAAAATATGGTTAAGATTATATTGCCTTCTAAGGATTTTACTGATTTGATGATTGTATAATTCAATAAAGAGTACAATTTAAACCTGATGAAAATGAAATGTTCATAATGTCTGATTATGAAGTATTTCTGGGCATTTATGTTTTTGATACTAGTTGTCTGTTAATAGTTAATGTGTCTCATTCTTGTATTAGGATGAATGCTCATGAATGCTCACTATGTTATAAGGTGTTTCATAGGAATGCACCCTTAAAGTTGATTTTTTTTATCTGAACTACTATGGATATTATTTTGCACTATGTGACTGTACTGCACCTTTACAGAATAGCAGTCAATATTTTTGTTGTATGTTAAGATTAATGATTTCTGTAAGACTGGAATGCACATATGTATTTGGTTTGCTTTTTTCAACTAATGACATCAGTGTAAATAAATGTGAACTTATATTACACAATGCAACTTTCCACAAAAAATTCCAGTTTCATTAAAATAAGTCACTGGATAATCATTAAATACATAGGGGATTGTCAGACAAAATATTACTGCTTATGAGGCTTGGCCTGAGGTGGACAGCCAAAACATTTATGAAGTCAAAACTGCTAGAGTAGCTAAGGCACTAGTAAAATCATCAAGACAAGGATAGAAATGTTCTGTTCATCTCTGGGTTATTCATACTTATAAAATAAGGGCTAAAACTATGTCAGACTGTATGTCTTGGCTTCTAAAGATACTCATGAATCAATAGCCTAGTAAGTCCTGTTAACCTAAGAAATTTTGCAGAAGGCAGTAGTAATTCTCCTGGCAGTGGATTATGTATGATGACTGTGCCAGTCTGCTGTGCAACAGTGACTGTGTAATAATTTATCCAATTATGTTGTCTTTCTGTAGATCCTTTTGAGGAAGTGGAGGAGATGAGGCCACATTTACCTCAGTGTGCACTGGCTGAATCTTCTACAGCTTAGATTCCAGTAACCACCAAGACTGCTTATCAGTAGTAAGATGATGGTTCCCTTGCTGGATGTGACCTGGAGAGTTCATTCATGCTTTCCATGGCCACTTGTTAGAAGATAGAGCAAAGACTCCTCTTTTTAGAGTAGTCCAATTATTATGATTAATTAATGTTGAATGGTATTTAACTGCAGTCTTTTTTTGTATTCACTTCATTCTGATGAACTCCTGTCTGTTATTAGGGACAAATGTGCTTAACCAAAAATTATTGTTTCCGTTGGATGTGTATTGTTTTCATATTTGATTAATTAAACTTTGGTTATATCACCACTTTTTAGTTGTGTGGTGCACAGTGTCTGTGTTTCCCCTTTTTGCATTACTTTAATAGCATTTGCAATATACACAGAAAGGCCTTCTTCTGCAATTCATATAGGGATACATGCATCGGTATCATACTTAAGTATGCTTGTGAATTCATTTTTATTATTCCTGTTAATGCTACTGTTACTGGAACTGACTGGATATCTTTCTTACACATTGCTCTCATTTCTGCTTGCAAATCCTGGTATTTTATGACCCTGTGGCTCTCTGCACGTAAGACACTATAAATGCTAGGTGTAGAAATTTCAATAATCAATGCTACTTTTGTCTTTTTTTCTTGAGCTACTATATCTGTTTTTATTGCATCTATTTTTTGAATTGCTAGTAGTAGCTGATTACTTGTGATTTAAACATAATTTTCTTTAATCCTTTATGGCTCGTGTACAATGCTTCTCAGCTATTTATATGTTGCAGTGTTTGCTCAACCTCCAGGACAACAATCTTGCCACATTATTGTGTCATTCAGTGTACAGACCCACACCCATGAGTACATCACACCCAGCAACAGAATGTGCAACTGTTTCTAGTTCTGTTTTACAGAACCTGCATTTGTCATGTTTGTAGACCACTATCTTGGGCAGCCATTATTAGCCTTTCATCTTTTGGCTCCATTGCACCCTTCCTCAGCTATTCCTGTGTCACATCTTGGACAACATGAGGTTGTTCCAGATGATCTCTGTACTTGCAACTATATTTGCAGACTTTCTAACTTTCTGACTCATCTGATCTTTTTCATTATATTCTTTCTTTCTTTTTGGCACTTTCAGTTGCTGTCTGATTTTTGTCTACTTCGAAAGGGATTTCCATTCCCACTTTGTTACAAAATGCTTCTGCTAAGCTAAGCAAAGGTGTCACCTTAGACTTCTTCACTTCATACTTTAGAACTTTCACTATGTTTGGATCTGGTGAGGTCAGAGAGTAAGCATGTATGCAGCCTGACGACTGTAGATATATACATGTAGCCAATTTAGAAGAGGCCCATGCCTCCTTCAGAGTGAGAGATGTAGAATCTTGGCATGCATTGGTTTTTATAAATCACTGGGTAAGAATGAAGCATTTTTTTCTTGTCTAACTGATTCAATGCTTTTTTATGGCCAGTCAGTCACATAAAAGTGATGCATGAGAACAGGAATAGCAAACTGATTTATAGTCAGGAGTTTATTCTTAGATGTCAATGCAGTTTTCAGTATTAGTTTTTGTCTTCTGAAGTATTCTTTACTGAGCTTTATTTTCATTTGTTTGTGGTTTATTATTGTCCCTTTATCTATTCATAAATATTTATATACTTCTTCCTGATCAAGTTCCTTTATATTGCATTTCTGTCCCAGGTTGATATTTTCCTGGTGTCTTTACATATTTATCAAGACAAAATGTAATTCTTATATCTGAGAAAGTTTTAACCATGTGTAGCTGTGCTTTCAGATCTTTATCTGATGAACTAAAAAATGTTATGTCATCCACAAAAAGTAGATGATATATCTTTAGACAAGGTTGGCTTCTACAAGTTAAACTACAGTCATAGCCTAACCTATTAAGTAAACAGCTTAATGGATTAAGGTCAAGACAAAAGAGCACTGGGGATAAAGACTCACTCTGGAATGTCCCCCTTTGAATTGTCATCCCTGGGATAATAATTTGCCTTGTGACATGGCTTAGCTGCAAAGTGGATTGCAAACAAATTTCATAGTCAATGCAATGTAATTGATCAGTGCAGGGTGTATTTTATACATCTGTAAGCATTCCATTACCCATGCATGCAGGATGGTGTTAAATGTTTTTTTGTAATCTACCCATGCTATAATTAGATACTTCCTCCTTTTACAACTCTTTATTATGGCTTTTCTTGGCAACAAATGACCATTTCCTCCATATAACTTTCTTTTATTACATTTTTTGTTCTGTTGCCATCATTGACTTTTCTTCTACTAGACCATAAACTTGGAAAGTAATTATACCAAGAGAAAAGATACATAAAAGTAGATTAGTGGTATTAAGGGGCTACTGATAAGGGAGGAAGATTACACTGTCATGTATTTATATCATACCTAAAACTGCTATTATGAAGCTAAAGAACATTTTCAGAGAAATAATCAGAGTTCAGCAGGGAATATTAATTATGTGGGGACCAGAACTTAATTTGTCATATTGAGGATGTATCTTGTGGATCTAGAAGGGAAAACATAACAAAAGAGGGCAGATTTTGGAAGAAATTTATGAAAATACTTGGCATAGAAAATGTGAGTTCAGTAGTAGGAAAGTGCAGATAATTCATATATTATTTCCCGAAGTACAATAACTGTGCTATACTAGGCAGAAATTATATTTCACAGGAACATGTACATTGAATTGAAAGCTTCAATACATACTTAATAACTATTTCAGACCAATAACAACTGAAATAAAGATGCAGGGTAATAGAATAAAAATGAGACATTAGTGCTTCCCCAACTACCTGTTAAAAAGGGAGGAATTTAAAAAATGGGTAGTGGAAATTATCTGAGAACTACTAGGGAAGATAGACATTTCTTTAGAAGTTATAGCTAGTGAGTGGGATAAAAGTAAAGTGGAGTTTAAAATAGGGTAGAAATAAGAGAGAGTTAAGTAGCAAGAATTATTTATAGGGGTTGACAAAGGTTAAAGTATTGCAGAATAAGGGGAATCTCACAGAATAAGATAAGGCACAGCTGCAGACTGTTAAAGAGAAAATAAGGTAGTACCTGGATAATATGCATGAGTTTAGAAAGATTGGCGTTAAGCAAATGTTTTTTGATAATAACTTCAGAGTACAAAAGCTCTTACCACATTGGCTTAGGCAACAGAATGTAGAAAGGGTTGTTGCCAAACTTAGGGAGCCTATAACAAGAAAAATAACCAGAAATCCTATACAGTTATTAGAGATATTTCAGAAATGCTATGAAAACTTGTATAAAACAGAGGAATGTGGAACTGACAAAAGTACAAATGGAAATATTTATGGAAGACTTAGGTATGTCAAGTTTAGAGGTAGATGAGGTTCAACAATTAACAGTTTAGATAGGAGGAGATGAGATACAAATAGTAACATATAATCAATCTGCAAAAAAGTCTCCAGGAATAGATGATACTGCTGTGGAAATTTGAAAGCTAGGAGGGGAAAAAATGATAAAGATCTGGAAACTTTTTTTAACAGTATTTTTAAAGGAAGGGAAGTACCAACATCTTGTAAGAAAGCTCTGGTGGCTGTAATAGCTAAAGACAATAAAGTTCCATCAGACCTAGCTTCATATAGGCCAATTTCAATTTTAAACCACGATCATAAAGTGTTTATGCCTATAATAGCAAACAAAATGACAAAAGTGCTGCCAAAACTGATAGATATGGATCAATGTGGTTTTGTAGAGGACAGGCAAACATTTGAAAACCTTAGTAGAGCAATTACGATCCAGAAGGAAGCAGAATGTAAGAAAATACCACTGTTGTTGGGTCTTAATGCAGAGAAAGCATTTGGCAGAGTAAGCTAGGATTTCATGGGAAGGGCAACAGAAAAAAATTGCATTCTCTGATACAGTAATAAGGTTAATTAGGAGGATATATGAGGGACTGGAGGCAAAAATTAAGGTGGGTGGCTCCTCTCTGATGAGTTGTGTCTAATCAGAGAAACGAGGCAGAGGTGATCTTTCCCCTTTGTTATTTGAATTATATTTTGAGCAACTGGCAAAGAAAAAATACAATTAGTAGGTTAATCAAGAAAAGTTGGCGTTACTTGCAGACATTATTATTTTGTACCTGATAAAACCAGAAAAGGACATCTCAGTGTTGTGGAACATTCTGAGATAGTTTAAAGTTTTTTTCAGGATCTGAAATTAATGCATACAAAACAAAGGCTATAGCTGTAAACTATGTACCCACATATGAATTGGTTCAGCAAATCACATATTTATGGGGCCACAAAAAATGAGGTATTTAAAAGTATGGGTTAAAAGGATTCTGTTATGGTAGCTAAGAAAATGCGGGAAGAGACTAAATAAAAGATAATATAAAAACTGATAAACTAGAAGCTCTTGTTTATGGATAAGGATAGCAAGATACAAGCAATGAAAATGTTTTAATCCCTTTACTTTTATAAACACATCTGGCATATTTTTATCAACCAGAGGATAAGTTTTGGATGGCAATTAATAAAGAGTTGAAGACTTTTAACTGGGAGAGGAAGAGGGCAAGATCAAGTGGAATAAGTTGATCCTTCCAAAACAACAAGGTGGTTTAGGATTACCTGACTTAAAGTGATATTTCAGAGCTCATACATGACTATAAACTCTGTCTGCATCGGTTCCAGTATATAATTTGTATATTGTCAGAAGGCCAGTTATTGGCCTATAGTTCTTAGGACTGATTGCAAATTCACTCTTAAGGAGGAATATAATTTTTCCTGTAGTTAACCCAGTCAGTCTCTGTTCAGGATGTGCATGGCTAAATTTTATGTAAAGATGTACATACATTTAGCCAGTAGTTAGGTGGTTTTCCAGTTAGGAGCTTTTCTTAATTTTGTCTCATTTTCTCTGGCTGTTACTTCATTCCATTTCATATCATCTAAATTAGAGCTCCTTACTAATTCTTTTAATTCTTCTATCCATTCAGCATTTTTAAAAGGGTCTTCATAAGTACTTCTCCAAAATGTACCTATTTCTTCTGTGTGTGTGTGTGTGTGTGTGTGTGTGTGTGTGTGTGTGTGTGTGTGTGTGTGTGTGTGTGTGTGTGTGAGAGAGAGGTGGTTTATGCCAAGTAATGTGATTTCCAGCAATATGTTTTGAAAAAAGGGCCCTATCTTGAAATGACATATTGACTGGATCCCTGACTCATAGTTTAAGTGTTGCAACATGATGACATAAAAATAATTTTCATGTCATTACTGATGACATATTAAGGTCGGCTGGTGCTGCCAGTATGTTTTGTGATTTGGACATAGTTTAATGACAGGGTATATCATGCACTGGGTGTGTGCTTCCTTTATGGTGCTTAATCTGATTAAATTCTCTTTTGGTTTCTTGGACAGCATCATGCATAGCTGTGCGATCATTAACTTGATGGGACTATCATTTTCCTCACCATCAAACATTCTTATTTGTTGCCATATTTACATTTTATTGTCTTTGTGTTTCACTCTTTGTCATACCAGGTCTCTGTAAAAGTGATAATACTTGCAATCTTTGTGGAACTACTTAGTCAGTAAATTAATTACTAGATTCATTTTTAGCTAGTTAAAAATGCTGTTTGTAGTGCATAATAATTGGGCTTTCTTCAGCATCTAAATAACTTGTAGTATATTCTGTGTGCATAACTGAACAAAGTTCCTTTAAATCATGAGTTTCCTATACAATGCCATTACACAGACTGACAGGCTATATATCAAAAAGGTACTTTAAAAGATGCTATGGGCCATCAGCTGTCACCTTCCTAAATAATCCAAAAATAGAAGGGCGCAACCAAATTAAGAGAATCCAAACCTGCATGTTAACAGCTTCCATCCTAACCCCTGTAGGGGGCTGCTGGCTAGCATTGTAGAGGGCTAAACTGACTAATGAGGTTTAACAGTGTGGTGTATACTGCAAAATAAATCACCAGTGCAGCTATTCTATCTGGAAAGCCCTGCATCTAAGGATAGGATCTGGGGTATGAATCCTATTTCTCCTGTTTAAGCTCTGAACTATAAAGAGCTGTGAAGATTCAAGAACTACAGCACACCTCTGCACCACGTATCTACAACCTGTATTACATAAGTAAGTCTGGAAACTACCTCTTCACAAGGGTACCAGGAATTAACCCAGTGTGCATGCGTGCATGCACCTAAATAGTAATTAAACATAGCGCATGAGCATGTTTGGAGCCACAATGTGGTGCTAATATAATGGAAGCAGTGGGAAAAAGAATGTCTTTGTTATTTTTCCGATAATAATTTAGATGTTGCAAGTTAATGAATTCTGCATGATGATAACAGTTATCAGGCATGTTATTTGCATGCGGACTACAATAAGCTAGATAAGCAAGTGATACACTGTAACTGATGCAATCTAATGCCATGCTGATCTGTTTTTTTTTTTTTTTCTGGAAATGTTTCATTTGCATCATCACAGTAAACTGTGCCAGAAACACACACAGACATCTTTGCATCTTTGTCCCTTTCATCAATGTCATATTTCTGCCCCATATGCTTAATATAGTTTTATAAATGCAATCACCACTGGCAGTTTCCATAACTCTCACTATGATTCTTCCTATGATTGTTCTGGTATCCCTTTCATATAAATGATCCACGTTGATCAAATTTCTTCCCTCCTTTTAAACTAGGCATCGGCCTGCTATAAGTGAGCCCATAGAGACATATGCCCTTTCTGATAGCAGTGTGGGTGTGTCACATTCATTAACTATGCAGGGATAACAGATCTGTTTGCCCCTTGAACATGTGTGATCTGTAATGGCAGCGACAGAGAGTGGGAGGAATCAAGTATTACACCTGGAAAATCAATTACTCTTCATTTGGTGGCCACTTTGTTTCTCTACTTGAAAAGCTATGAGAACAGGGAACTAGTAGCTGTTTTAATGTTATATTCAATGCATAGCATCACCTCAGATCTCATCCAAGCCCCCATGATGAACTCTTCAGTAGTGGGAAGCAAAATCCAAGTGCCTGTTGTAAGAATAAAATCCACTACTTTCTGCCTTTCCAGCATCAAAGGCAACCATGCAATCTGCCAAGCTAGAAATTTGCATACGTTATGATCTTGCAGGGTTAGCTAACGTCATTGAGATCCTGCATGCTAGTTGGCAAAAGGCTGTATAATTTCAGTTGGACAAGTGTGTAAAACAATAACAGACAATGAATTCAGCATTGCAGACAAATTAGAATATGTCACTGATGTTGGACAAGTGTGTAAAACAATAACAGACAATGAATTCAGCATTGCAGACAAATTATAATATGTCACTGATGTCAGTTGGTGCATCAGGTTTTAAAATATTTGACAAATAGTCGGATTTCTAAAAGACTGTTGTCATGTACTACAGTAAATCTTGTCATAACCTCCCCCACAAACAAAATCTTTTCCACTACTAGACACTTTGATTCTATTTTAAATAAAGTGGTGGAATATTCTTCTGAATTAAAGCCAACTATAAGATTTATCCCCCTCCCCCCTTGTGAACCTTACAGCTGACCATCAGGTGTTTGATGTTCATTCCTTCACTCCTAAGTGTTCCTGGTACTACCCCATCCCCAGTGGCTGTGACCACTGCAGCCATTGTTTGGTTGGGAATGGAAATGGAAACAGGTAGCAGAATAGCAGGCGGCATTACACCTGCTGTCCTCTCTGGCAGGCCTTTCTTGTTACACCGTCCCTGGGCAGAGCTGTTGAAGTCATGTCCATTAACACTCTTAGCATCAGTTAGCTTCAGACCCCCTCCCCTTACTGAACTTAACAGTCACATTCTGTGGTCATCTTCTATGCAATTACAGCACTCCCCCCATCGTTAGGAGAGTACAAAACTCCAGGAAGAAACCCCACCCTGGCTTCCAAAATAACAGCACCAACAAAGCTGCACTCCCCCCCACCTGGCTCTTCCATTGAAGGTCATCTGGGTCACAGTCAGGGCTCCATCCTTCCATGTCATGGAGCCAGTTTGACCTAATATTAACACATCATAACAAGCTAAATAAAAAGCAGAGTCACAATTATACAAGAAAAAAGTGTCCACAGTGACCATAGTGAGCTGACAAATTCAGTGGCAAATCATCCTGGCAGTTGTACCTTCCTTCATCAAAGGAAATGCAGCCATTTAATATAGTAAAAGTAAATAGCATTTTCAGGGAACCATAAATTCATGCTGCATTACATGATGCAAAATGAACAGGTAAGAGCAAAATGTACTAGTTAATTAAAAGTAAACATATTAACTGCTGACAGATAGGATAATCACATGGCTTGGACACTACACCCACAAACAAGAAACCACAGCAAGACAGTAATTCATGCTACTGGATCAAGTTATTGTCTAAGCTTTCTGAAAACAAAAACATAACATGCATGTATATTATCAGCTGTCCTTTCATGTCACCATGAAGCCAAACTGTACAGTAATTAATGGCAAGCAATTTACCCTGGAATAACAACTTATGCTATATGACTGCAAAACTGCCATTTTTTTCTATAAAATATTGCTGCTTTTCTCCTGAAAAGTCTTAGGCATCCCCATCTGGCACCGTTATTTCACTACCTTCTGTTTGCACACCATAATAAATAAGAAGGAGAACAGCATTTTACTTAATACTAACACAAGTAAGAGACTGGAGGCTCATAACTAGTGATCTGCATATTTTCTGAAATCCACTACCTCAGACACAAGCTTTTCACCTCTAATAGAATTTTTGATTCTATTTTAAATAAGGTGGTCTAAACTAAATCATAATAGTTGTTGTTTGTCTTTCGGCTTTTCCAGGTAAGGGGTCGCCACAACGGAACTCTGGTCCGCTAATGATTGGCAGTAGATTTTTACGAAACGCCGAGGTGCCAGCTCGATGCCCAACCTTCAATGAAGGCACGCCCATTTACACACGCATGTCTTTCGAACGCTACCCAACCACGGAGAGGGCATGCAGACTCCACACAGAAGGCACTCCCAAGCCCAGCATCGAACGGGAGAACCTCTTGCTGTGAGGTAACAACGCTACCGCCGTACCACTGCGGCATACCTGTAATTCCATTCCTAACTTACCATCAGATTTCTACATTTTGAATATTGCTGCCTTTCTTTAAATGTTTACCAAGTACAATTCCACATTCTTTACTGAACAATTCCACATTCTGTACTTCTATATTAATACAACTCATTGAAGCTGGCAGCCTTGAGATTCTGTATCAGGTTTGAAATATACATCCATTTACATTACTCTCACAATACAAAGCTAGTTTTGTTACTGACACTACTGAACGAAATGTCAACTGATATAATCAATAACCATTAATATGTTTTGTTTTTGTTTGTAGTTTATATTGCTTCACTTTTCACCTGTAAATATGAAAACACACCTATTTAGAATATAATTTCAAGGAGGTACTTAATACAAAGTAAATGTTTATGTCTCTGTTTACTTGCATCATATGAAAAGGTCCTGAAAGTTTAAAAGTTGTCGATTCCAAATATTCACTTGGCTGAATGAAGATTTATGAAAGTAATTTATACAAGTACTATATTTAAAAGTAAGTTGATAACTGGCTGACTTTAATATAAATAAATATACAGGAAAATAGTATCAGTATCTGGAAATATCTGGTACAACATGGCAGTAAGGTAGGATCATGCAGACCTCAAAAGGTTCCGAAATTTCTCCTCAGTGCATCTCCATGATACAGACAGGAGCCATGTCAGGGGGTTGTAGTAACAGTGCTTTATCATGTAGGAGGCTTCATTAGTTCATTAAATGTTTTAACCACTGCCATACCTGCCTTGACTTACTTAAATCCTGCCAGTGGGCATTCTCCCCATTAAAACTAACATCATAGCTGGCTTTTAATCATCCACAACTATGCTGGTGGGGTGGCCTGTAAAAGCTGCTGTTGGTTAGGGAAATGAAGAGTAAACAAACAGTGCAATCATTCTCTGATCATGCACTTTATCCTGCACAGGGCTGGGATATGACCATGTTAGCATAATAAGTTAATTACTGAATGTTTTTGAGCAAAGTAAGTACTAGGGATCAGCAGCCCAGAGCAACTGATTTCAGTTCTTACCTGGGATTTTAAGAACAGCAGGTGCTCCCAATCATCAGGGATAGTTTTCTCTTTTAGAAAGTTTTATGAACACTGACAGAACACCAGGCACTATACCTTTAAACTTCTTTGCTCAAAATGTGTGAGCAAATCCAAAAATAATGGCAGAAAAATATGTGAATTTACAAAATCAAGAACTCTTTGTGGCTGCATGGGGTAGTTAGAATCAACCATGAGTATAGCATTGGGCTGGATGGTGAGTAACTTCAGGTATGATGTATAGCCAAAATTAATAGCACTCATTTCAATGCTTCCCATAAGAGAAAAAAAATAAAGTGCCATGGCAGAATGGAATATGGTTCAGTTCTGTTCTGGAATAAAGTAACCCAAGAAGGAATTGAAGTGGAAATGATATGATAAATTAAAAGGTTTGTGAACAAAGTGAGGCTTTTTAAGCTGCATAACATAAAACAACCCCAAAGTTAGAGCTTTTACGGTGAGATGCTTGACAAGCATTCTTGCTTCATCAGGAATGGTTTGTACCTTTCATTCCAAGGCTTCCACATACTAGAAAAAGCTTTTTGCAGATCCCATTGTGCATATTGTTATAAGTTCATGTTCCTCCCCGAGCCTGTAATGTGGCCATTTTATGTGTACTACTAACTGAAGAAAGAATTACCAGCAAATTATGGATGTGTGGTCACTAGGAGTTTCAGATGCTGTCTACTCAGTAATTGTTGTTTTAGATGTCATTACAAATTTAAATTTGATTGGTTGGTCTCAGAACATGCCTGTATTCTTCTTTATAAGGAATGAGATCTTTAACACACTAAATTTTGACAACTGAATCAACTGCCTTAGAGGCCTGTTGTGTTTACAAGATGGTTTCCACTTGTGTCCCTCTCCTAGTGATCTTATTGTGGTCACTAATTTACATGTTAGAGTTATTATGGACTTTCTTCTCAAGATTTTTGTATCTTGTTTTCTAGAGATGACTTGTCTTTATTTTATCATTATGCCTGTGCCAAACAAAAAATAAACATATTAATTACTTAGTTAATAAAATTATCAATGATGTTTTTCTAGTAAGGCTAGGAAGGCAAAATAAGTATTGGGGGGGATTTGACCTTGGCTTAATTAAGTCTTAAGAACAAACACTGAGATTCAGCAACAAATTTCAGCTTTTGAACAAACTGAGGACAATCAGCTGATGGAGGTGATTCATCAATACACTGACAGCAATTCCAGGCAGTCAATATATACTGTGGCTTGCATAATATCCAAATGGAAGTGTAATAAGATGCAAATGAACAACAGTATCAAAATGAAGGCAGTCACAGGTGCAAGTGAGGGTAAACAATATGGCACAGCAATTCAGACACGTATATATTCCACTTGGAGAGGCCACTTTTCTAATTGCGTGTTATACAAGAGTTTGTGAGACTTTACAAATGACACTTTTACACTGACCACAAATTAGGAATAAATCATGTTTGGCTAACAAACCTTGCATGCCTGAAAAAACAAAGAGATACATCATTCTTATTTGCCACAAGACCGTGTTGAAAAGCACTCAGTTCTGAAAAATAACTTGCTTCATCTTAGTCTCAGGAAATCTTTGTATGCCTTTCAGTACGGATATCTTTGTATGACTATTATTTTTTCTGTTCTCAGTGGCATCCCTATCAGCTTAAATGGAGGAAGGATCACTGGTGGTACCTTATTTAAACCTCATGCCATCTACAGGAGATGCTGTCCCCATTGGCAATATGATGAGTCATTCAGCAGTAAATGTTTTTCCCATTCTTTTTGCTCCAGTGCTGGCCATCAGCACTCCCTGCCAGCTGCCCCATTAATACATTCATTCACCAAGGCCCTTGGGGCAAGGACTGGATGACCCAGGAATAGAATCATCATCCTTACAGTGTTTTTTTTAACTTAAGCCCTATTATCCCACTGCATATGATCATTAGTGTCCAATGGTATGGGCTTTGTGATGAACATCCATGACTCCATGAGTGACATCATCAAAGGCCCCTTCCCTTATAGACAAGCACTTCCATGCAACTTCCAGCCTACACTAGAGATTCTACTGAAGGTATGTGCCTGGAGCACATGGTCACTCCCCTCCCCTGAGGAGAAATGAGCAGGCTAAGCCTCTTCATTCCTCTTTCCCCCATGACAGGCCCAGCAGGTGCCCAAACTGCTAGTTGAACTGGGATTGCCAGGGTCATAGTCAGGAGTTTATTCATCCATGCATTTAGGTCACTGGAAATGGCACAAATACAAACTGCTTACCAGCACTTTTTAGGGTAATGTGACAATGCAAGACAGGACTTGGCAGCACTGAAAATCTACTAGTGACCCCATGTATTGGGATACCAACCACCGTAATGCTTCTAATGAATTTAAACATGAGGTTATGCTCAGTAAATACATTTACTTCCTTACTAAACTATCTCATCTTTTGGAACATTCTGTGATTTCTAGAAAGAAATCATTAACTTGAAAAAGACCAAGAAATTTGAAATGACCTTTTGTAGACTGGCAGCACAGAGGATTAAGTGTATGAACTCTTAAAAAGCTGCTTCCTTTAGGCCAAGGTTTGAGTCCTTCAGCCTCCACTTACTGATTCTGTGCAGGTTACACTATCAAATAGTACTCAGGCTGAGTCTGAAATATGCCCATGAGGATCAGGGTTCTATTCCAGTCAAAAAGGAAGAATATTAATAGACCCGTCCTTCAATGTCTCTGTACGTCTCTGGTAGCCTTTTACAAGAAAGTGTATAACAAACTCTCCCTCAGTGTTTCTCATACACTTGTCTCTGCCCCATAATCCTCAATGAATACTCCAAAGATTGTCATCTAATTTTACTTCCCAGCATCCTTCAGAATCTATCTCCTTGATCACTCATAAATGTTCAGTTTGGGTCTCTTCCCTTTCCTTCCATACACACAACAGAAACTCAGTCTTTCTGTCCCCTCCCATAAAGTCTTCTCTGCTAACAAAGTTATTTTCAGTGCCTGGTCTTAAGCTCTGGCATAATATATTTAACTTCCTCAATAACTCAGATACTTTTACTGCCTTTTTGGCTGTCGTAAACTGCACCTCAAATATAAATTCATCTGTAGTTGCCAAGAACTTGACAGTCTAAAGCAACTGTTATTAAACAAGCTCCCTAATTACTTAAGCTTGGCTTTTGTTTTTACTTAATACTGATATTACCATTTTACAATGTACTTCATTATACTGTATTAAGCTTGTTTTTCCTTGTATACCCTTATTATGGCTGAAAACAATCCAGTCTGGATCAACCCACCTACCCGCTTTACAAGTTAAAAAAAGTTCAAGCACTAAAAAAAAAAAAAAAAAAAAAATAAAAAATCCCCAAAACAGGAAAAATATTTATGTAAAATAGACTCATATTCCTCCACAACATAGTCTACTCACAAAAAGAACGCAAGGAATAACATGAATAGAGTTGTTTTGCACAAAAATGTCCAAAACCTACAAATCCATTAAAAAGATTAGGACCTCCCCACAACATTTTAAAAATAATTTAAAATGGATAACTTGAACAGGCAGAGTGATGTTAGCCATGCTAAGGTAGAGCACTCAGAGAAGATGAGAAGACAGACTTCCAAAGAAGGAAATTGACTACAATGTTACACTTATCCAGACCTGCACATTAATGTACTGCAGGTTTAGTAAATGTGCTTTTGACTTGTGACTTTGTCACGCTTCTTGACATATATTGAATGTACAAGAGATCATGCATATCTATTAAGGAACACCCATATGTATGTGCATCCTAAAACCAGCAGAAGATAAAACAGTAAGCTAAACATTTATGCCAGGAGTGAATTGAAATTTTCTACTTCTTCTTCTTCTTTCGGCTTTTCCCGGTTAGGGGTCGCCACAGCGGATCATCTGTCCGCTCATGATACCATAAAAAAATGTATCATCACTAACATATATCTATGTCAGGAGAAAATTTTATTTTTCTACTAATATCATAACAAAATGTATCACCATTAACATATATTTATGGCAGGAGTAAATTACATTTTTCTACCAATATCATAACAAAATGCATCACCGATCTGCCAGTACTATAAGAATTCCACACAAAAGTCACTGCCTCTGAGAGCCAGAAATGCTTCAACAATATACACTGGTGAAAATAAGCACCAGGAACACTGACAATAAATCCTCTTTGCTTGGTTACAATAAATCTTCTGCTTGGTTACATCATGTGTGACAGCGTTCCTGGTGCCTATTTTCAGCAGTACTATAAGAATTACCAGCACTTTAGCAGCATTTTCAGCTACAACATAATCACCATGCACTCATTTACTACACAAAGGCTCCCTATCAGAAGTTTGAGACTCAGTAATGCAAGTCTTGGAACTACAAACATACAAGTGCGATTTAACACAAGTAACAGTTAACTTTAAAAGTAGCTGTCTCACATTTAAGGCATTATTACGGGGAGCAAGCTCCCACACTCTCTCATGAGGAGAGCTGTACCTCCTACATCCTTGCCACTTACATATATCCTTAGTCTGAGATCCCAGTACACAGTACGTTTGGATTTAGTACATACTTCACCATAGTCACTGTTAAATTCTTACACTTCTGAGAATCACAGTTATGGCCCATAAATACAGTGGCTACCCATGCAGCAGTACTCATCATAATAAAAGTCAGAGTATCCATCTATCCTTAACTCCTTTTTCCCATTTTGCACATGGAGGTGGGGTGTTGCATCAACAGCAACAATTATCTAAGACCATAACAAAAACTAAACCAGATGCATCTGTACTGTAAACACCATGTTACTGAAAACACATACACATACACACACACACACACACACACACACACACACACACACACACACACACACACACACACACAAACGGGAAGTCGTTGTTTGATTATAGGTGATTTTTATGTAGGCAGTTTGACAAATTAAAAAGAAAAAAAATAAACAGAAACTTTCACATTTAACCAACAAAAATGAATAACTTTTTTATCTTTTTCACACACACACACACACACACACACACACACACACACACACACACACACACACACACACACACACACACACACCTTTTCTGCTGACCATCACCTCCTCCTTAGGCCAATATTCAAGTAGCCATCAGAATTTTCCTTTTTAACCCCAACCCTTTGTACCCTTTGTGGATGAAAGTCACACCATATAAGTGGGACCTACACTAACATCCCAGTGACCAGTTCATGCTATCACTCCTACACTACCATCCCAGTGACCAGTTCATGCTATCACTCCTACACTACCATCCCAGTGACCAGTTCATGCTATCACTCCTACACTACCATCCCAGTGACCAGTTCATGCTATCACTCCTACACTACCATCCCAGTGACCAGTTCATGCTATCACTCCTACACTACCATCCCAGTGACCAGTTCATGCTATCACTCCTACACTACCATCCCAGTGACCAGTTCATGCTATCACTCCTACACTAGTTTCTGGCTAAAGCAGTGATCATTGTTTGGTATGAAAGATCAAACATCTGGTTCATGTGCCAAAGCAGACCCCTCCAGGCAAAGCACTTCTCAGTGCTGACAGACTGGTAGTACTTTTCAGCATTGCCTACTCACTCCCAGTCCACCACAGCTTACTCCTTCAGTATCTGGGCAGCTTTTTAAACCTGATAAACTTGAGTTATTGTCAGTAATACATTCCCAGGATTGGTAAGCAGGTGCTAGCCAGTCACTCATACCCCCCCCCACTTGACACCTTCAGTGTCTAGGTGTCTATTTAAACATGGGTCACAATCAGGACTTGGTCCCTCTATACCACAAATCTAAGTTAACTGTGAGCACAGAAGTCATTTAGCATGCAACTGTTAACAAAATGAGTGCTGTTTTAACAAAGCTGAACCATATTTTTCTGAAAATATACAAAAATTTGAAAAAATCAATTTCTCATATTTGCATTTGTTTATACAAACATGCAATATGTTTTCATAAAATATTTTAAAAAATAAAGTCATATTTCAAAAACCAGTTTATGAAATTGAATATGTGAGGCCCAGTGTTAATTATGTATAATATAGCAATAACCCACGCCTGGGTGTGGGTAATGCTGGATTTACCCACGGTTGGTGTGGTTTGGTCACGAGGGCGAAGCATTACCCACACCCAGAAGTGGGTTATTGCTATTATACAATGACATTATTTAAGAAAAAAAATAATTACTTTTATTAAATAATGGCATTGTATAATGCCTCCTTGCTGCCCTTCCGCAGCTGTCTGGTATTCTATGGCAGTTCTGACGTATTGCGCATGTGTATGCCTACGCAGTACATCAGAGCTATGGGCAAAAGCAACGGAGAAAGCAAGATCTCCGTTGCTTTCTACAAACTGTTTCTCTATATTAAATGGGTTTAACATAGTGAGACAGCTTTAAAAAAGCGACAGAGAATCTCTGTTGCTTTTTTTAAAGCTATCTTGCTATGTTAAACTCATTTAACATAGCGAGACAGTGTGAAGCAATGGAGATCTTGTCTCCATTGTTAAAGAGTTATAGTAATGGAAAAAGTCCGGGCGACCGGACCTTTTTCCATTACTATAACTCTGATTTACAACGTGCACGCTGACAAATCAGCATGCACATTTTTGAATATTAATGGGGGGGTTGTTGTATAATACCCTTTTCTGTTGAGGTAGGGAATACATTTTGAGAATAGTGGCTCTGTCATTCTTCGTTATAATGATTCCCTACCCTTACAGTACAAGATATGCTATTATATGAAGGTGTGTGTGTGTGTGTGTGTGTGTGTGTGTGTGTGTGTGTGTGTGTGTGTGTGTGTGTGTGTGTGTGTGTGTATATATACATATGCCCTCACACATATATTTTTTATTTATTCTTCACTGTGTTGTGTTTCTTCCCAGGGCCCACTGAAAAGGGGTCTATCAGCTCAGTCAGACTACCCTTAATTACAAATGCAAATAAATAAATAAACCCTGTAGTATTATGCACTTCCAACTATTGACGTCAAAATATTCACTACAGACTCGTACATTTTTTTGATTAATAAATATATTTATGCTTGTTACTTCACATCATGAAAGGATATTCCAAGATTTTACTTTGCACATTTTGTGTTACGGCTCCAGCTCTCTTGGTTGAACTGTCACAGACTGAGTTGTGATATTATTTGTAATGTAATGATGTAACAATAAGGGTGTCTTTACATGACGATATCTGCACTGTAATTAATGGCTTCAGCTGTTTCTCCATAAATAGCAATTTCACTTTCTCTTCTAGCTAGAAAGACTATAATTGCATTTTGTAAAAGAAAAGGGCATGTTTTTCTGGTGAAGAATCCATAAACCTTTTCAGTGCAGTGGCTACAGGAGATGACTGAATAATTCATTCTTCACTAACTACTCATAATGGTTTATAGCAACCATTTGCCAAAGCTGTTGTCTTCTTTTCCTTCTGGTTTCTGAAAAGGCATGACTGTCTTCGATCACTTCAGACTGTTGCTTGACCAACTATTTCCTAAAAAAGCTAAAGTGACATTTTCAATTATCACTCCCTTTTTCTCCAAATGTTTCACCAACTCATCACAAAATGTATGTGTGTTTCTGTATACACATATATATATATATATATATATAGTACATATATATATATATATATATATGTACTATATATGTATGTATACACACACACACACACACACACACACACACACACACACACACACACACACACACGTATATATATGTCTATATCTGTCCTGGTCTTATGATCGAAAGTATTTTCATCGAAACGTACATGATCAATCTCACTTTCGCGAAAGTGCATTTTGTCGAAAATGCACTTTCGCTGAAAGGTAACTAAACAAACAGTTGTTTGCATGTAGATTTAGTTGTACATCAACTGTACTGTTGATTGTACAACTAAGCAAACTGTTGCTTAGATCACGGTACAGCAGTTATAAGGAAATATTCCCTTGTCCCCAATGTAGTGCGATCTCGGAGTGAGAATATTAAAGTAGGGGGGCACAGCCCCCCTGCATAAACGTGAGTACTGTTTTTTGGGGTTTTTTTGTGAAAGTGCATTTTTGATAAAATGCACTTTCGTGAAAGTGAGTTCAATGTTATAAGTTTCGATGAAACTTACTTTCAATGTATCAGCATAGATCCATATATATATATATATATATGTGTGTGTGTGTGTGTGTGTGTGTGTGTGTGTGTGTGTGTGTGTGTGTGTGAGAATATATATATTTATACACACACATACATATAGCAATATATACATAGGTATTCACTTCAAAAAAAAAGCAAAGAATAACAAAACACTGTTTTTTTCAGGTGTTAAATTCCCTTCACTGCCATGTGGAGGCCTGTGCCCCACACCTCCTGCTAATTATGTATCTATCTCCAAAATAAGTCGACAGTGGGGAAAGGGCAAACTCCCCGATCCCTACTATTTGTGATCTCGCACAGAAAAAAGCCAGCAATGTTCAATCATCCAATATTTGATCCACTGTGCCAGCTTTTTTTCTGTGCGATAATTGCATAGTTCAACCAGCTGAATGAGATTTATATACATGACCCTAGTCAGAGGTTGGGGGAGGTCAGGAGGAGGTTGCAGTTTCAAGTGAATGCCAGGATATACTTCCCTGAGAAATGACCAGTATTGTTACTTCTGTATTACTTCTGCATACATGTTTAAACAATCTCCTTATATGCTTAGGATTCGTAAAGCACACAGTTTTGTACAGCTAAGGAAATGAAAACTTCCATGACTTGCTGCATTTGTCGGAGTGTGTGTGTGTGTGTGTGTGTGTGTGTGTGTGTGTGTGTGTGTGTGTGTGTGTGTGTGTATCTGTGTGCATGCACGTGCGTGTGCACACACAAGCATACATTCTGACCAAACATTCACATAATGTTAAATGCAAAGCAAACTTTTGTTTAAAAAATCCACCAAAAGTGTATCAATGTCTTTATAACGTAGTAAATGGAAGATTGGCAAAGTATGACAATTAAGATAGTACTTCATATGTCAGCAAACGCATGCTAAGCAAATGCTGCAGCAAAACGAATTACTTGCAAAATAACTATTAGTCATATAAGTAATGTTAAGGGGAAAAGGTGAAGGACAGGTAAACAAGACTCTATAGCTGAGGAAGAAATATCCTATAACAGGAGACAGCAAGAAAGGTGAATGGTAAGATAAGATGGATCCTCTGACTGACTTCATTATCTATATGTCATTGTACATGTTGGTGTGAATGATCTAAGACGTACCTCCCTGGACTACATGAAAAGAGACATTGAGGAGCTCTCTGATCATGTAGCCCAAGCTGGTATGACCCTGACCTTGAGTAGCATACTACCGTCACCTAGAATGATACCACAATACAAGAACAAAATGATCAATTTCAACAATTCGCTAAGCTTCTGGGGATCCTGTGTCTGTCTGCCTGGGATGACATGATAGACAAGCCTCGCTGTTTCACCAGAGATGGTTTGCATCTGTCACCCCTAGGCTTTCAAATACTGGCCAAGGCTCTTGCCATCCCCATAGTGCCTTTTTAGGCAATGCTCAAAGGACAAACCAACCACTGTAACCAGCAGAGGTAACCAAAAACTAAGGGTAATGCTACTCAACGCCAGAAGTCTCAACCTCAAAATGCACACACTCGAGGCACTCCTCAGTATGGAGAAAATCAATTTTTGTGCAGTGATGGAAACCTGGTTCAAGGCTCCAGAGAGCACCTCAGCACTACCAGGTTACAGTTCATATCATACCTTCTGGCCTCAGTTACCAGATCGCAGTACAAAGGGTGAAGGTGTATCCATATTCATCAAGGATACCCACATCTCCAGGTTAGGGGCGCAGCATGATGCCCCAGAGATCATCCATATGCAACTATCAGCAGGCAAAACCACATTTAAGTCGTAGCCTGTTACAGATCACCCACCATGTCCCAAGATGCTCACTCAGCATTCCTTGAGACATTGGAAAATATAAAGGTCCTACCCAACACCATAATTTTGGGTGATTTCAACTACCCTGGTATAGACTGGGTGAACTACGAAAGTTCTAACTCCTATGCCCAGCGGTTCATTGAATTTATAAATTCAAATGCTCTTGAACACCTGGTATGTCCTCCCACTAGAGGGGACAACATATTGGATTTAGTCATCACAAATATGGGCACCCATTGTGCCACACCTGTTATCACTCCCTCTCTGGTCAGATCAGACCACAAACTGATAACCCTGGACATCCTCACCCCTCCACCTCCCCCAGTCAAAGAAATCATTGTAAAAAACCTTTCCAAAGCAAACTTCAAACTACTTGCATCAGAAGAGGAAAGCTTCAATATTCCCTTGCAGAAGGATAATGATATCCAGGATGCAGAATCCTACACCAAGGCACTTTATATACATCTTCAGGATTGCATGGACCGTGCTATCCCAAATAAAACCAAGACTCCTTCCTCAAGCAAGAAGAAACCAGTCTGGTGGGCCCTGGCCATAAGCAAGCTATACAATAAAAGGAGGAGACTTATACAAAAAAAGGCCAAATCTCAAGTAGAAAAATCATCCCTGATCAGCATTAGTAAGAAATTGAGGGCCCTCATCAAGTCAGCTAAAGCCAGTTTCGAAAAGAAAGTTGCCAAGGATGCCAAGGATAACCATAAGGCCTTCTATGGCTACGTCAAAAACCTAAACGGCAATGCTCAAGTCTGTTCAGAGCTAGTACAAAATGAAACAAAATACACTGACCCCACTGACATTGCCAACATCTTGGTTCAGTGCAAATCCCCCCCCCCCTCACCACCTGCAGGGCCTATTACTATTCCAGGGGATTGTGCAACTCCAATTATTACTGATATGTTGGTTAATACAGCTCTATCTAAAGCTAAAAACACTGCCTCCATGGGACCAGATGGTGTCCTGGGCTGTGTCATACGCGAGCTCCAAAATGAATTAACCCCGCATCTGAATACCCTGTTCAGTCTCAGCCTCTCGACAGGATATGTGCCCATAGAATGGTGCACAGCAACGGTGGTTCCGCTGCACAAGGGTGGGCCCACAACCAACCCTGGGAACTACCGACCAATAAGCCTGACCAGTCTGATCTGTAAGGCAATGGAGTGAATCATTATGGAACTCATAAATGGAGAGATTGGGAACCTCCAAAAACTTGACCCACACAGTTCGGATTCGTCAAGGGCAGATCATGTCTCCTGAACCTGGTGGACTTCTTTGAGACAGTTACTCATGCTATAGATAAGGGAAAGGAGGTACACATGGCTTACCTTGACCTTGCTAAAGCATTTGACACCATTCCTCATTCGGGTATTATTGATAAACTCACCAACCTGGGCATAAACCCTTACATCACAAGATGGATCACAAACTGGCTCTCAGACAGATCCCACAAAGTAAGAGTAGCGGGATCTATGTCCGAATCCAGACCAGTAATGAGCAGTGTGCCTCAGGGCTCTGTCCTGGGGCCCCTCCTGTTTGGCATATACTTCTCAGAAGTACAGGCAAGCACTGAAGGGCTGTGGCTGACCAAGTTTGCAGATGACTGCAAACTGGGTGCTATAATAGAGTCTCCGGCCAACATGGATATCCTCCAGAAGGGCCTTAATGAGACTGATGCATGGTGTCAAAGCCATGGTCTCAAGTTAAATGTTAAAAAATGCATAGTAATCACCTTTGGAAAAAACAGAGTACCCGCGAACTACCACATAGGAGGTAACCCCCTGAAATCTGAAGAAGTAATAAGGTATCTAGGGACCCAAGTAGATAGTCAGCTTTCCTTTGATAACCATGTTGCCAAGGTGGTTAGAAAATCCTTCTATGTGACCCATCTGATCACAAAAGGGTTTGCATCAAGATCTAAGGATGTAGTGGTGCCCCTCTACTCTTCTCTCATCAGACCCATTATTGAGTACAATGCACCAATTGGAATGTACGTGGCTAGGCATCTCCAGCAGCTAGAGAGACCTCAGAGGTACCTCACTAAAAGGATTACTGGCCTCAAACAGTTGCCCTATGCAGCACGATTGAAAAAACTTAGGCTTTTCTCTGTTGCATACCGCCTTCTCAGAGGCAATCTCTGTCTAACATACAGAGCCATGTCCAACCCAGAACTGTTGAACATGCTCCATCCTAGCAAAACCAAATCTACTTGAGCTACACGGTCTAGGGATATAAACCTCAGCACAACAATGAATAGAACATGCTGGAGGGATAGATTCCCTTCGCAAAGACTCCCCTTGCTATGGAATAAGGTCCTGATCTACATAAGACAGAGCCCCTCACTATCACTCTTCAAGAGGAACCTTGACGAGTGGATGGGTAACAGAAAGTTTACACCAGGGATCATACCAACAGCTCTACTAGATAGGGACCAAGGGTACTAGCTGCTAGATCAAGGGCCTAGGGAACTAACCAAAGGGATGGCGAATACCACACAACATGGCTGGGCTAATATATGCCTTCGGGCAGATAGCCCAGTACCTACTTATGAACCTATGAACCTATATATATATATATATATATATATATATATATATATATATATATATATATACTTATAGGAAAATAATACAGCATAGTAAGTGAAGCATTAGAGTGCATTCAGTACATTACTGCAAGCAAGAGTGACAGATATTTATTATTGCCCAACTATTTGTCCAGGTTATGCTTAAAACGGGCCAGGCAGTTACCCTTTTAGATGCCCCTCAGAAGGGGTTAAATCTATAGCCTGCCCGTGCCAAATCCTGTACTTCATTACACTTGTCCTCCTTTTTTGATGTACAATATGGAGTTGTGTTGTTGAATAGTTGTGTGTATGTTTTAAAAGGTCTGAAAAGGTTAAGAACCAATAACTCGTATTAATAGGCAATAGTTTTAGCTCATTTTAATGTATTTAAAACATTAGTATGTAGAACTTGTTTTATTTTCTTGATGGAGTGGCGAACTAGACCATAGAGCCCTCTTCAGTGTGCAGTATTACAAAAGCATGATTATAAAGCCACTATCATAATTAAAATGTAGGTTAACTATGTGTGTTAATGTTATTTAAAATACATTGAAATCTATCTGAAGCCTATACAAGGAAACACTGAAAAGTATTTTGAGGGATTTTTAATGAAGGTTCACTTTCTTAATTTGCTCTGTTTTTCTGACTCTCTCTTCATTAATGTTAGTGTTCCTGAGAACTGAGAATGATTTTTAGGACTTTATTTAATGTTGTCTGCACAAAGTAATTTTCTGAGAGAAGAAAAAGTGCTAAGCTAGTTTACAAACTTTCTGAATTAAGTACACATTCTATATATCAAAAGTTTTTCAGCTACGGATGATAAACTTATGCAATGTGCAATATAATACTCATCTAAGAAAACAAAACCATCAATAATGAATATTTAAAAATAAAAGTGGGCTAATAAACATATGGTGCAGAAGGGACTCATACAAGAACCATACTTATAAGACAAAACAAGTGGACTGTAGGATTATGTCTGACCAAAAATAGCAAGGACTTTAACCTTCAAGGATAGAGGTCAGCAGAAGAAGGTTAGGAAGAAGCAAGGTTAGAAGAAGCAGCTTTTAAATTTTCTTCTGCAACAAACTCTGATATAAACATGGTAGCTAAATCCAGTGCCTGTTAATATAATGTCTAATAAGTGCAAAGAATTAAAGACACGCCAGAAAGTCAATCCTGAGAGTGGTGTTTCCAAGGGTATACTACCAGCTCTATAGTGGTTACTGTGGTCAAAATGTATATCTTTTCCCCCAAGGTACAGTAATGTTGGAACTAATCACGTTAAGTACAGCACATGGGGCAATAGCTCTACATTGGAATATAGGGAAGAAAAGTGCCTACATTGGAAAGCAAGTCAGTCACTTTGCTTTTGATTGACTGGCCTTCTGGTGAACTGAATGTTTAGAAACTGACATGGTTTGTTTCAAGTTGTTGCAAAAGAAAAGTAAGTGGTAGCACTGACAGCCCATGCAATGTTAGTGGAGGATGGTCTCCTGTGTTTGATAAAATGTACATCATTTCTGTAACTGCATGAAGTAAACTTCAAAGAAGTAGAAATTATTATAAACCACAGAGTATTGGCAGTCTAATATTATGGTCAAATATACAAGTAGCAACACGGACGTACTAAACAAATGGGCAGAAATGGGGAGAATAAACCATTATACAAATGTAGGGCTCATAATCCAGGTCCAAACACTGGTGGCAGTTCTTAAGGAAAAGGTCAAAATATAATTGCTAATGTAGAAAAATGGTAGCTGTACTGCCTCATTTCGGTAACTCTTCCTAGCTTGTCTTTCACCTTAAGTTTTTCAGTAAGTATGATTAACATTGAAGAAGATGTCAAGCTGAAGAAAACAAATAACATCACAGATGTTGGGGATAGATATACATGAAGAAATACTGAACTTTTAATCACATCTTCTGCCTTCCCAGCAATAAACATAGTGTGAGGGACCTCAAAGAAGTAGCCGTCTAGCAGATTATAGTGCATCTCCATATATTGTTACTTATTTCACTTAGCTGAACATTTTCAGAGAATGTGTTATACAGACTTTTTGGAAATATCTGAAATGCTTCAGACTTGTAAAATCAATGATAGTTTTGATGCATGAGGCATCTTGCTGAAGTACCCTTTGATCCTGGATTCTCATTAGCCTTTTGAGGTCCTGCATGGACTGCAGAAGGTGTCCAACTACAGTTCATTCACTCTTGCTCACATGGTTAATCTATTTGGTCCACACTGGGCACAGGCAGAGAGTGTCCCTCTGATAAAGTTAAGGTCTAAAGACTGCATGGTCCACATCCAACACTGCAATATAGTTTTCTTCCTTTGCTGATGTACAGTATGGAGGCTTGGTTATTCTCAATGCATTTAATTCAAGTATCTCTTTCTCATAGTGTTAAATAGTTTGGAGTGGGCTTCAAAAGCATTTGAATGTTCTCAGAATGATTGTTCTACAAATTTTTTGATGAATAATTCTGGTCATTACTTGATGGCTTTTGTCTTTCTTGCTAGGAAACAGCTAATATTTAAAGCCATTTTTGTCATAATATTGTGTTGTGGTCTTTCAAGACAACTGTCATAATTTCACACCATGTTTGTTCATTAAATGCTAAATCTTTAATAAAGGTGGGTGGGGATTTCATTGCCATGTCTTCTATAATTTTATGCGCTGATCTATAAACCATGAGAAAAAGAAGTAAGTGAGATGAAGTTGAAACCAGTACATGAAAACTGAGTTCTCAATGTATTACGAATTCTAAGGCTCCTTGCTGCACAGAAATGGTCATTATTCCCTCATGCCCAAAAACACATTTAGTATGCTTTTATGGGAAAAGAAAAGTTAATATACTTCAAAATTTCGTAAAACCTAGCTACATACGTGTGACACTATTTTTAGACAGCTGGTTTTGAAACCTATGATTTTCCCCTAGAAAAGAGGGTTAATGCAAAGTTTTAGTATTTGTCTGTTTTTCCTGAATTTCTCCCCACGTCTGGATATGAGGCAAAAGTTTCAATTGCTTTCTGTTAGTCTGAAAACCTGAACAGTAAATGTTGCTGACAGTAGTTAAAGCTTTTATAGAAAAAAGTAATACTGATCTTTCTCACGTAGACTGATGTTTCCAATTTTTTTTTTTTTTTAAGGACTTGCAAATGATTCGTCAGGGCACACTATATTTATACTGTGTATACAAAGTACACTTCTAGAGGAGATAGAATGCCTCCTGTTGAAACTGCAGACAAATTAATAATCCTTGTACTGCACACTTACAGAATACAAATGTGAGCATGTGAATTATATACCTGATGACACTGTTTACTGTAGCTTTGGAAATTAGACAATGATTGTTGTTGAAAGGTTGGACCTGTTCCAGTCAAAATGTTGTCATCGCTCCAGCTGCTGAGCTGTGTTGTAGGTGCAGGCAACTATAAATTGTTTTAAATCATAGCAACAAAGGTATGGACCAGGTGTGCGAAGTAGGACAAGTGCAGCACTATGCAGGTGATCTGACACAGCTGCATGTTAATTTGTCTATAGACTTCCTGAGAAGGAAGGGGGTGTTGGGTCTGCTGGGACCAGATGGCCTACCTTCCTAATCCTTATCAATCAACCTTTTTTGTTGCATCTGTAACCTGTATGTTTGCTAAAGCATTTCATGTAAATTCTGTAATGTAGTAAGACGGGGCACCAATTTTGGTTCAGTTGATAAATGTTTATCAGTAAATGTTGATGTCTGTACACCTGTTATCTTAAGGATCTATAAATTCAGTAATAACATATTATATAACTTTTTATAGTGATACGTTCAACCATTGTTTGTATATGTTGAAATTTACAACATATTTTATATGTCTTGTTGGATATCAGTAGTATATCGGAGTTAAAATGCTTTATTGGTTGCTACTTCCCTTGGTTTTAATGTAGCATTTTAAATTGCTTATAGCTTTAAGTAACATTGTTCCTGCATGGGTGGGGTATTAAATACGTCACTCTATTTGTGTTTTAAATTAAGTCAGATTCAATGGTATTTACTTCTGAAGAAGTTTGCTTCAGTGCAAATGAAAAGCGCTTCAAGTAAAGTTTTGAAAGACAGTAAATTTTATCGGAAAGATCTGCTCTTGTGTTGTTTTTGTCGTTTATTGCATCTGTAACCTGCCAAGCTTAGTCGCTCCTGGTTATCAGGTAATAATATAAAAAGAAAAGGTATTCTTTCTCTATAATTTTTTATTGTCTCATTCACTTCAGGGTGACCACATACTGATGCACTTTTTATTTATAACTTTACTGCAGGGATAAACAGTATATTTATATTTCTTTATTGCAGACAGTAGTACACAGGATACATTGAACTGTGGTACACTGCTATCTGTTCGGAAATGCATTACCTTTAATTAATGTGCTGAGTACTGATATTTGTAACATTGGGATTATTCGTGTTTGTAGACTAATAAATGAACCTTAACCAAGTGATCATGAAGTGCTTTGTTTTCTTTTTACTGTTTTGGTAATTATTGTCTTTATTTAAAAAAAACTGTTAATTTAGTTAGTAAAAATCAGTGCTATATTAGCTGCATTTGAAGCTATTAATAAACTCATTAATAATCCTTAACATGCTCAGGTATCTAGGTGTATATTTTTCAGACAGCCAGAAAGCACATGGTCTTTCTTTGCCTAACATTGCAGGACAACAATATTATTATGCAACATTTAAGAGGAGGAGGATAAAACATGCCATTTCTTTTCATAAGAAATGAAGTGGCCTGTTAGCTGACAGGGTTGAGCACCTCTACGGTACTTAAGCATATATATATAAATATATCTATATATGGGAACACTTCACAATGCCGAAATCCTGAAAGATCTAATTTCATATGGCCGAGACCATATGATCGAACTTTTGGAATCCCAACATTGTGAATGGAGATCTGCATATAGCGCGGAATGGGAGATTTCCCTTTTCCTTGCTGTAGTGCGATCTCAGAGTTGGAATATTTAAGTAGCAGGGGTGGGGGTGCAGGGGGACTTGCCCCCCCCTGAAAAAACATTTAATTGGTTTGTTTTTTTTGGATTTGTTTCAAAATTTCAGTATTCCAAAACATCGGTCATATGGTCTTGATCATATGAAATTTGATGTTTCGGAATTTCGAGATTCTGAAGTGAATTCATATATATATATATATATATATATATATATATATATATAGTTATAGATACAGATATACATCTATAGTATATACATATACACAGGGATGGTCAATAACTTGTGAACAATGACTTCTATCTAAAGGAAACTGATTGAGCACAACTTCTCGATCTGCAACCAATCAAAAAATATAAACCAAAAGAAAAATAACTGTTTTTTTTTGTAGGGGGCACCCCCCCCCTGCACTCCGTGCTAATTATCTATACCAACAGTGAGACTGCACTATCCGAGATCACACTACAGTGGTGAAAGGGCAAATTCTCTAAACCCCACTGTTCTTTGATCTCACACGGAACAACTGCCAACATGTTCATTCAGCTGATTTTTGATCAGGTGTGCCAGGGGTTTTCTGGGATCAACAAGTTGTCATTTAATATCTTGTTGGTTACTCAGATATATATATATATATATATATATATATATATATATATATATATATATATATATTTACACACACACACACACACATACACACACACACACGTATATATAATTCACATTTAGTTGAATTACAAAACATTGAAAGCAAATGGTTGAAAGAAAACTCATTTGACTGAAAATGCATTCACTAAATCACACTTGTTAGAAAAGAACATGCAGAAGAAAGTACCTTAAAAGCATCCCTGTTTAAACACACTAACTACATACTTATACAGCCATAACCAACAAAGAGAAGAGCCCACATGCTCACTTCCACACCAGTCATGATTATAAGTAGCAGCAATCACGATTTTCACAACTGGACAGATAAACATCCTAATATAACATCCTAATATATCTTAACATAATTCAACTAAAATGTGTTTCAACCAATTGTTTTAGTATTTTGGGATTCAACCAAATGTACTTTCAACTTCAAAGTTGTGCAATCTGTCAAACATATGACTTCATTTTGTTTTATCGAAATATATTCAGTCTTGAGCATATTTGAGGCTATCCACATATTCATGCATCATGCTGGGGACTGCTGAGGAATTAATCACTTTCTACAATGCATTCACGTGAAGTCAAAACTACATTCATGAGCAGCTAAGAACAACTTATGTGGATAAATGGCCTTACATGATCGCATATTATTGCTATTCATAGCGCTAAGAGTAAAAGGCCTAATTTGCATACAAACTGTACAAATAGACAAGAATTTAACTTGTGATTTCTTGAATTAAGGGGCAAATGACTTTGGAAACCATGGACTTCATAAGTTAAGAAAAAATAAAAATATTAGAATTTCATATGAAACACTTCAAAATTATGTAAAATCATTAAGTTACCTTGGAGAATGTTTATTTTTACTAATATGATGGGCATATTATCATGGCTTTAGTGAATAGGGTAAATGTGTCATTTGTAAATGGAAAATCATTACAGCAGTAGCAGTGAAAGTGATTAATGCTCACTGAGAAAAATCATACTTTGGTGTAGTTTAGTGATTGTACATACATATGTGATTTAATTGTACTGACGTGGTAAGGATCTGCTGTTGGCTGAAGATACACGAGTCCTTACTTGAAGATTTCTGAGTGTCATAGAAGAAAGACAAATGACAGTGCTATGAATACATGAAAATGGAAGGAGCTAAGGGAAGGACGAAGATCATACCAAAGTGGTTGCTGAACTTTTCTGAACAAATGAATGATATTGCAGACATTACTGTGGCGCATCTTTACTTGTCTGGACTGAGATTTTGCACATGTATATAATTATGGGTTAACGTTTTTATAGGAGGATAGTAGGCACACATGGTCATTGTTGTGTGTGTTTTTTTATTTGAATGATAATAAAATTAAAAGTTTTTTTTTATGTATGATTATGGCCTTTTTTATGTGCAGTAGTGATACAAAACAAGGAATCAAGGCAGGGAAAGGACAACTTCAACCATGAGGAAAATCACATGCTCATGGCAGCCCTTAGCATATAAGGGAAACATCTCTTTGGTAAAGGGGGACCCAAAAAGGTTGAGAGGACAAGGGCCTAGAATCGAATGTGCTGAACATTAATGCAATGGGTGGCAGAAACTGCATTTTAATACAGTGCAAGAACAGTGCAAATGATATGTTAGGATGTGCTAAAGGCAAGGTCAGGCAGAATGCACTTCCTAAAAGAGTACTGGGGGGCCCATCAATTAACCTATTTATACCAGATGAGGAATACCTCCTCTCCATCCATGGGGATGACTGTGACACACATGACAATGTCACTGGAATAATCAGTGGCAGTGTGGACACTGCCTATTACAAATGTCTGCAGTGGTAATATTCATTTGCTCAGGAAAGTTGGTTTAAAAACAGTATTATTTATTTATATAAAGACTTGAATGCTGACTTGGAATGACTACATCAAATGCATACACAGAATGATAATGAAGGCAGTGTACATGTTAAGTGTCCCCACACCTACTTAATAAGCACACAGTAGCATATGCTATTTCTTTATTAGCAATGTTTTCAAATAATTTCTTACAGAGTCAGCAGCAGAAACAAACAGTTCCACTAATATATTTGGAGGATATCGGCAGCAGAATGGCTGCTGAAGATGATGATGATGAAAACATAGTTGTATTTATAAGTCAGCCTAAGGAAAGTGGTACCCAGCCACCATGTTTAATGGCAAGATGTCACACCCCACAACATGTTGGTAATGCTGCAGGAAGTGACAGTGCATTGAAACTTCAAGCACATGCTCACATTATACTCATACTTGTACAAGAGAAGAATGCATGCACCTCTACACCGGTATCTCCAAACCAAACCCTTTCAGGATAATGGCAGACATTCAGAGGTAACAGTGTCCACAGTGAGACCTTTACAAAGGGGAGCAAGATGCAGGAATTTATTATAGCTACCCCAAAAAATGCATAAAGCATTGGCTGTAGAGCCATAAAAGTGCCATGACATAGTTAGGGCTCAGACCACTGCCACAAAGAGTCAGCTGGGAATGGCCAGAGTCCTCCAGGGTATGTGTGAGGATTTCGAGCACTACATGGAAATAGCACAGAGTAGGTATAATGCCATTATCACACTGATGCATAGTATGGTGGCGCACCAAACCTCTGTGGCCACCTCCATTTGTACAATAGTTAGGACTTACCAGACACAAGTAGGTTGAAGACTCTTCTCTATCAAAAAAAATGTAACACATGGCACAACTAGCCCCTGAATTATTGACCATATCAAGCAACTCATTAAAATCCCAGACATATTCTGGTCTGACTGAAAATCCAACTCATACTGACAAGCTCAACATATTTCCTAAGGTCAGGAAGGAGACGGAGTTAGCTACAAATGAGGCCAAAGCTGATGACTGCAGTAAAATGCAAAGGATGATACTAGGTATCCCAGAAATTCTGTAGTGCTCTAAAAAACACTTGGTACCACCTCTCAACCTGATCCCCGCTTCCCAGAAAACAACTCCTAATCTCAACACAAAACCCCAAGTATCTCGGCTCTGTATATATTCCTCCAGGCAATAGTATAAACACAACTGAAGACATTGTATGCTGGTTTACAAACTACATATCACTAGAAACTATCATCTGAGGAAAACTCAATATTAACAGGCGAACCATTAACTCAGAAGTTAATGCATCCCCAATGAACCTCTATGGTTTCTCTCAAGTAATAACTTCTCCTACAGAACTGATAAGTCTAGTGGTAGGCAGTTGGCACTGGATTGGATACTTACATCCCATATAATAACTTCAGCAGCACAGGCTGTCTACCAAATATAGTAAGCAAGCACTTGCCAACTTTTGCTCTAAGATTTCATAACAGCCCACATAAAAAAGCCATACTTTCCCATATTCACAATCTTAGTTCCTTCAATACTGACATGCCTGTTAACGCACTAAAATCTTGCAACTGCCATTCCCTAAAAATGTTACCCTTGGATGAAGCCATTACATACATTAACTCCACTTTCTTAAAAATCCTTGACTACTAAGCTCATATTACATCAAAAAAAGTTAAAGCTAACCGTAGTTCATGGCTATCTAACGAAACTAAAAAAAGTGTGACTCAGAGATAAAATATGGAAAGCATGTCTACAGACAAGAAACCAAACAGTCCTCAATAACTTTAGATAGTTAAGAATTCCAACTAAACAAAAAATTAAATCTGATAAACAAACCTACTATCTCAATCTACAGCAAAGACACTATAAGCACCCAAATGGAGGGATGATAAAATCAGCAAGCAAAGGAGAGTAGTATTGCTGGAACCGAATTCATCCTCAAGTCTTAGTGAGTACCTTCATGAGGTGGACTGTGTTTTTACAAAATCTCAGCAAGATGACACTGATATATAGACTGTATTCTATATAGCATATATCATGGGCAGAAGTAGGTTAAAAAAATAAAAAAGAGAGGTGGGTGCACAAGTCCCAGGAAAAAAAAGTGCCCAATTCTGATACGTGCAGTGGTGCCAGGACTGAAAACAATGACAGTGTAGAATCCTCATCACAAAAACATTCCTACAGTGGGGTTAGACCAGACTGGCTTCCCTCTTGTAGAAGGAAACAGTAGTCCACAAAAACTGACAGGCCAAAAAACAGCCATGAAGTTGATATAGTGGACTATTGAAGATACAAAAGAAATTATGCATTGTTACTATTGTTCAAGGAGCCCAGAATTTCCGGACAAAAGATATATAAAAAGATTAAAAGAGAAATTAAAGGAAGTAAAAATACATGCACAAGAAAGCTGTCAAAAGCTTCAAATGTAAATGTGTGTTCATTAATACAACAGACTCATGAAAAAACATTATATAGACCAAGAAACGTTGGGCCATTTGGAAAAAGAAGCGAATGAGGAACTGCAAAAATATAAAGAACACAAATCTAGAGATTTTGAAAAGTATAAAAAAAGAAATATGGACATGGCAAAGAAAAAGAGATTTAATATGATGCAATAGTTTTGTAAAGGAGAAAGCAAATCTAAGCAATTCAAAAAAACAGCACCATAGATAATTGAAGAGAAATACAGGCAAAGGTATCTGAATATGGAAAATTTTACAATACAAAAAAATAAGAAAACAAAGGGGGAAAGTAGAAAAGAGGATTAGTAATGGAGAAGTAAAACAAACAGAAACCGAAGTTATAGATTACCTGTGAAGTAAAGAATTTTACTGTAGAAACTCTCTGATAACATCACAGCATAATAAAATAATTAATCCCCAAATTAAGGAGAAACCAGTGGAGCGAGAAGCATCTGATCAGTTGCCATAAGAAAATACTTTGGAGCCTTCAGTAGCACACCAGTACCAAAATTCAGCTGCAGTTGCACAGCAGGGGAAGGAACAGGAAACTGTGGCAACTCTGATTCAGTAATGTTATAGAGTGATAGACCAGTGAGTTCCCATATAAAAGAGCAACGGATGACACAGAATGAAGCTGAAGATAATATGGCAGAGGAAGATGTGTTGAAACTTTCTGTAAAATGCCTGCAGGAAACAGAGGACAAAAAATGTGCCCTTAGTTTAGAAGAAAATGATCTAAGGGAAGAGTTGCTTGATTTAATAGAGATGGATAGACGCATTAAGATCAATGAAAGAAACAGATTACAGAAAGTCAATAAGACCCAAAATGTTAGAATTTCAATGAAAAAAATGAACACGGTAATCAAGACTGTTCATAGAAATTCATGCAATACAACGGAAGTAAAGAGAATATATTACTGTGCAGCTAAATTAATAACAGATAAAGTCTTACCACAAAAACACAGGGCAGTAAGGGAAAGGAAGGGGAGAAGTCAAATGCCATCATGGAAGTATCAAAAAGAGAAAACTATAAAGCAATTAAGACAAGAAGTGTCACTTTTAGAAGAATATAGAAGAGGAAACAGATCAACAAAACTACTTAGAAAGACAGATGTGATAAAAGCAAAGGACAGTATCAGAACAGAGCAGGATATGTCATACACTACTGCAAATAATATAAAGATACCAGTAGAGGCAGAAAACCTTAGAAGATATGCAGATAAATATAAAAGGTAAGTACAAAATAAGGAATTAGTTGATGACCCAAAAAGGTTTTGTACACAGTTGGGAAACAAGGCAAAAGGAATAGAAACACCACCATAAAAAAGAAGAAAAGGCTATATTTTGGAGAAATATCTATGAAGACCCTGTGGATATAACAAAAATGCTGAATGGATAGAAGAAGTAAAAGAAAGAATAAGAAGATGCTCCTAAATGGAAAACCCCAGGCCCAGATCCACTACCTAACTTCTAGCTAAAAGTATTAACATCTTTACATGAAGATCTAGCCCTAAGTAAGAAGTATTTATATGAGTACCCGAACAGACACTAACCTGGTTAACAACAGGAAAAAGTATACTCCTCCTCAAGGGTGAACCTGAAAGATATCCTAAAAACTATAGACCAATAACTTGCCTCCCAATGTATAACCTATACACTGGAATTGATGCCAACAGCATTTATAGTCATTTAGAAGAAAACTCAATCATGGTGATAGAACAAAATAGTAACAAAAGAAAGTCATATGGAACAAAGGATCAATTGTTGATAAATAAAGCCATTATGGATAATTGTAAAAAGGGGAAGAGTCTAAGTATGGCATGGATAGACTAAAACAAAAAGCATTTGCAGCATTGCACATTCATGGACAAAAGAGTGCTTGCAAATGTATAAGATATACCCTATATTGATCAGTTACATTACAGTGACCATGAAACAGTGGCAAACGACTTTGCAATAAAGTCATGATAAAGGACAAATTATTATCCAAGGGATAAAAAATTCAAAGAGGGATATTAGAGTGTGATTTTTTTCACCACTGCCCTTTTGTTTTGCCCTTAACCCATTAAACTGTCTATGTAACAGAGTAGGTCATAGCTACAATCTGGCTCCCAGAAAACAACAAAGTGTAAAGACTTCTCATCTTCCTTTTGTTGATGATTTAAAATTGTATAGTTCATCAGATGAGGAACTGAAAGCACAACTGTAAGTGGTCAAAACTTTCTCAGATTATATAAGAATGTCTTGATAAATGTGCAAAAGCAACCTTTAAAGCAGGAAAGCTGCAGCACCAAGAAAATATCAGTCTGGGACAGGAATGTGATATAAAGGAACAGGAGCAGGAGGGAGAGTATAATCAACAATAAAACATAAACAAATGCAAATAAAACATCGTAAGGAATATTTAAGACTAAAATTAATACTGAAAACAGCCCTGACATCTAGGAACAAAGTCCAGACTATAAACCAATTTGATCTTCCTTTTCTAACTTGTAGTTTGGGGTTGACTGACTGGCCCCAAATGGTATTGGATCATATGGACAAGAAAACAAGAAAAATGCTCCATACTTATTAAATGATTTACAAAAATCAGTGTATACCAAAATTATATATTTCCTATTCTGAAGGAGGTATGGGCATCCTCGAAACTGATTACATGTATAGATCTGCAGTCATAGGACTGCATACATATCTGCTGACATCACAAGATCCAAACATAGTGAAAGTTTTAAAACATGAGGAGAACAAGTCTAAGATGACCTCCATGCTTAGTTTAGCAGAAGCATGTCAGTCTCAAGCAGGAATGGAAATCAAACCAGAAGTAGATTAAAAATCAGGCAGCAACTGAATGTACCAAAAATCAAAAGAAAAAATATAAGGTAAAGGATCAGATGAGAAGGCAAGAAGTGTGGAAAATTTATAAATATAATCACAAGTACAGAAAACTCCTGCAACAACCTCATGCTGATCAGGATCTAATCCAGGAATGGTTAAGGACAGGTGAGTTTAAACCAAAAGATAAAAGGTTTATATTGGTGGCCCGGGACAGTGGGCTACATGCACACTGGTTTATAAAACCTGTTGAACAACATCAGAGAAATAGACAAATGCAGGTTTTGTAAAACAGAATTGGAAACAGTTGCACATCTTGTTGTTGGGTGTGATACAGTAATGGCACAAGGCCCGTATACTGAAATGCCTAATAATGTGGCAAGATTGTTGCATTGGGAGTGTGCAAACATTATAATACTGAATTAGCATTGAAAACATGATCCACAAAGCATTATAGAGAATGATGAAGTTTATATCACATGGGATCACCCATTACCAACAGTTCAAACAACAGATGTCAAATAACAAGATATAGTGCAGGAAAAGAACACAAAAGTAGCAATGATCACTGAAATTGCTACACCCAGTGATTGCAGTGCCTTACAAAGAGACACAAAGTCATAAAATACTAGGATTTGCAGGCAGAAACAAGGGCAAAGTGGAAGAAGGATACTCAAACAGTTCCAACAGAAGAAGGAACAACGGGTCTCATAAAAAAGAATTTACAGTCATATTTAGATATGTTACCGATACATGTACCTCCATATGCTGTCATCGCATTAAAAACCCAAAAATCTTGGAGATATTAAACTGGTAAAGCTCTGAACTTTTCTGGAATGCCATTAATAAGTTTTTTTTTTAAGCCAGTGCATCCAGATACCCCATTCCCTAATAACAGCAATCCTCCTGAGACAATAGCCAACAATTTCAACAACCATTTCATTCAAACTGTACTTCAACTGTTAAAAAATGAAACCCTGATCCTTGTTCTCCCTAAATATTGCTAACTCCCACTGACCCACAATTTCAATTCAAACCTGTTCCCACATCCAGAATAAAAAAAACTGAAAAACTTAAAACTTGCTAACTTAGCAGCTGATAAACTACCAACTCACTATGTTTCTCTTGCAGCAGAAGCTACAGCATGCCCAGTATCAGCTCTTATCACCCAAGCCATCAATGAGAGCTATATCACCTCCCCCTGGAAAACATCTTACATAGTCCCTCTACATAAAGGTGGTACCTCAAATGATTTATCAAACTACAGACCCACAGATATACTGTCACCCCTAGCAAAAATTCTTGAGGAATGTATTCACTCCCAGCTTCTATCTTACCTCCTACAAAATAACCTGTTTCTCAAACACTCAGCATGGTTTTGGACCTAATCATAGCAGCACTATAGCCTTACTTAACTTTACCAATATAGTCAACAGTAAGAGAAACAAATGACATTTAGTCTCACTCAACTAGCTTCCTGGAACTTTCTAAAGTTTTGATACAGTCCTGCACCAAAAACATCTAGATCAACTCTCATCCCTCAAACTCTCCATAACATCACTAACCTGGTTCCATAGCTTACTATCTGTCAGATAGAACACAGGCAGTCAAATGGCACCACACTTAATTTAACTTCCTGCCAACCACCATTGGAGTCCCACAGGGGTCCATCCTTGGCCCTTTACTATTCAATATCTATACCAACTCTTTCTACCAGGTCATTAAACATGCATATATAGTACAATATGCTGATGTCCTAATCTGCACTGCACCCTCCCTCTCTCATCTAACAGTCACTCAGGCCTCCTTCTCCTCCACTGAAACACGGCTAGAAAATCCCCAACTGCGTCTAAATCTCAACAAAACAGAATATATGCTCTTTACTCCTAAACAATTCACAGATCTAAAGAGGACGTTTAGTATAACCTCACAAAACAATACTCCTATCCAACTTGCTAACCAAACCAAACTTCTTGGAGTCATAACAAACACCTCAAGTTTGACTGCCATCTAAATAATGTCATTAAGAAAACTCACCAAAAACTAGGCTCCCTCTATAGAGCCAAACTGTACTTATCCAAGACCAGCAGAAAAACCCTGGCAACTGCATACCTAGTACCCTCTTTGCATCCTCCATATTAACTAATTTGAATTCTACCCTAATCTCTAAACTAACTTCTTGCTACAACAAGATGAGAAAATTCGCCATGAACCTTCCATCCACTGCTCATCACTGCACTGCGCTGCCCTTAAAGAACTGGAATGGCTTGATCTGGCTAAGCACCTACCAAACATCCAACTAGTTAATGTACACAAGCTAATTTACCATCCAGAAGATTACACATTACTGCGTGAAATACTAATCATCTATGTTCCAGCCAGACACCTGCGGTCCAGCACTTTATCACTCCTTAAGTGTACTAAATCTTCCAACATGGTCGGGGACTCCCTATATTCCAGCTATGCTACTAAATTATGGAACTCTCTACCCCTTCACATAAAATCAATACCCACCCTCCCAAATTTCAAACTGCTTCTCAAAGGACACCTAGACCAAACTTGGCTCTGGTCATGCCAAGCTCCAAATTAATAAATAACGTTCTCCCTGGATCACCTATACAAAATCTGATGCCTTTCAGTACTTTCCAGTCTCTGCCTGCTTTCCCTTGACTCCTACTATATAATATCTTTCACTGTATCCCTGTACCATCTGCTACTATTTTCCTGGTATTTTGCATATCTTCCACCAACATACATTAAACTATCTCATCCCTTTTATTTGTACTTTTCTATTTCTCCCTTAAGACAATTTATATCTATTAGCATTTTTGTCACTATTTCTCCCTTAATATAATTTTGTGAGACATCCAGTAAATGCTGCATTATATATATGCTGCATTATATATACTATTTATAGTGAATTTTCAATCTGTATGACTGTTTATCTTATTTGTACTGTGTCCTGTATAGTTATAGTTTACTCAATATGTAAATTTCATATTTTAATATGGAGTTTTTCTTTCCAGGCCCCTACTGAAACGGGGTGTGCTTGTCATTCCAGTCAGACCATCCCGGTAAATAAATACTAAATAAAATTTTCCCAAAAACCTACTCTAAACAAAAACTTTCCACCATGCTTGTCTCAGAAATAAAAAGTAACTCACATAACACTAGCAACCTTATATTAATCAGTTCCCCACTCTGCATCCTCTCCTCCCCTGCACAAATATCTACAGCACCTTCTTTTTATATTAAAGTTATTAGGATGGAAATTGAAAAACTTCTTGAGGAGATTAACTGTTGCTATTATCTTTACTTACACTGGCATCTTTAGGCTTGGCAGCAACTTACTAAGCAAACCTCTTGCCCTTCATCTGTAACCTAACCCTCATTATTGGTACACTGCCCGGCAGTTTTAAAAACACTGTTGTTATTCCCTTACCAAAAATCTTTTCCCCCTCCTTGGTCAATAACTGTTGCCATATCTCTAATCTATGTCTCCCCAAATAGAATCCTTTAAATAAAAGGATCACATACTAGAATATATCACCAAATACAGCATTCCCAGTCACAAGAACATAGTTTCCATCGCAGTTACAGCACTACTGCTGCCATCTTCTCTCCCACTGATCGGATATATTCCAATGTGGAGCATGGTAACATTTCTGAAGAAATCTTCCTCAATCTTAGTAAAGCCTTTCACTCAGTAAATTACCACCTCCTATTTCACAAAGTCAGTCAGGCAGATGTCTCCAATGATGTCCTAAAGTTGTTAAAATATTATCTTTTTCAATTGTACCTTCACTCTTACTAGACCTAACAACACCAAAATCTCAGGATCATCCCATAAAGGCGTGTCATAAGTCTCTGTTCTGGGTCCACTTCTCATTTCCCTCTTCCTTAACGACCTTCCCTGGGATATTCTTCACACGAGGTGTCTCTTCTATGCAGATGACGTCCCTCTTAGAGGCAACAAGACCCCCTCCTGCCAACAGAATGAACTTCAAACTAACTTTTCTGCTGTTTGAAACTGGCTTCACTATAATAAATTCACAGCCAATGCCAAATAAAGCTCATGTAAGATTTTTGGTATGCATCAAAAGTTAATGCCAATTAACAAACTTATCATTACAGATTCATTGGGTTCTCCATTACCCTAAAGGCCTCCGATTTTAGCAACAGCTCTCCTTTCACAAGCATGTTGAACCCAGATTCATAGATTCAAGATCTCTCATCTTCTTACTGTTGATGCTCAATGATCCATAACCATTAGTGTTCTACTTACGTCTGACTGTGGACTGCCCAGGCTTGAATATTGTCTGTCTGTCACTGCTCTAGGTTCATCACAAAATATCACACAGCTTCAAAATGCTGAAAATCAAATTCTCAGATTCATTTACCTCTCAAGTAAATATGAAATCCATTGTATGACACTTAGTAAAGGAAAATGCGTAAATGATAGGGCCTCACATCTCCTTAATACTCTCAACTCTAAACGTTTTAAACAACGTTACTGTCCTCTCCTGCTCAACAAATTATGTAACAAAAATTCTAACTTCTCCCTTAGTAATTCTAACTCATGCCTTCTTTTCAGGCCTTTCTTTATTATCACTAACTGTGAATAGTCATTCTCTAAACTTCCTTCAGCTTGTTGAAACTCTCTATTTGAACCTCTTAAAAAAGCTGAAAATATTACTTCTTTCAAGAAGGCTTTCCATTCTCACCTGCTATAGAAAAACAAGTGTAGGTGCTTCAGTGATTCCAAATAGTACACTTATTTGCCTCTCCCCCTCCTCTTTTTCCCTAAACTCTAATTACTACACATTTAGCACCCCTCCTTTCTTCTGTACCCTCTTCCTTTTCTCAATTCGAAATATCTTTCCATTGCCGTACTGGGAACATAACATGCTAAGGGGTGAGGAGTCCGTTTTCTGGCTCTTTATGTAACTAAATGCCTCCTTTTTCTATGCTCATACCTATTTCTCAGTTTTATTCTTTGCACTTTGCACTACAGTTTCTGTTATAACTATTTCTCTCCATTTACTGCACTGCATACAACATAGGACTATGCTTCTGTATGTGCACTTGTAATGCTCTATACACATCAGATTGCACACAAATGAATTGCACTTCTCAAAATAATTGAATCAGACTTGATTTTTTTTTTTGCTGTATATGTCTAAATGTCTAGTGCCTTCTTTATGTCTATCTACTGTCCACTGTAATTATTTTAATAACTAATTATATTTTATACCTTGTGTATTGTCTAATCTGTTTGTATTTTGTTTTTTTTTTCTTTTGTGTATGTATTGTCATGCCTTCTAGGCCTGGGTCATGGCAGAAAAGGATCCTTGAACCAATTCACTTACCTGTTAACAAACATGAAATAAAAGTAAATAAAAAAGCAAACCAGAACTAATCTGATAAATTAAAACACATTGGACAAGTGCTGTTGCAGTTACTGATTGTAGCAGTCCTTTGTTTCAGCATATGTGAATGACTAATGCCAAAAAACAACATTTAATGAAGTTTAAGTGGTATATTTCTCAAGAAAAAAAGTCACAACCTCTTACCCACAGAAATGCAGTAAAAACCTAGAAATGTTATACCTGCTATGCAATAAGGGATGTAAATCACATTAATCACTGCTGAAATTAAATGACTTTTGTTTAATGTTGCTAGTAATCACTACTACATTAAGTCATTCAAGTTATTCTAAATCTACTGTAGAACTAATAACATAACCACTTGAATTCAACATTCAATACAAAAAAACTGCATATTAAAACTTATTCAAAACTTGAATGTACTGTAAAGGAAAGTATAACTGGGAACACGAATTGTAAAGAAAAAATAAATTCTCATTTAAGAAAAGTCATCTTTGATATGCTGGAAGGACCAACACAGCAAGAGTTCTGCTACTAGACTGGTCCTTTGCATCCTCAACTAAACAGTCTGAAGAAATGGGCCACATGAGGGATATATACTTGCAATCTAGCTTCACATTTTATTTACAAACCAATACTACTCTATGTTAGCTCTTTGAAACAGATGAGTTATAATCATAGACATATGCTGGCACACACACACACACACACATACACACACAAATAAACATATTTGTATGCACACACAGAGACCTAGACACAAACATTTCAGAGCAATTCAGGTGCATACCTCTAAATATCCAGATTCTTGCCATATATTTTGGTCTATTTCTCTTAAAATTTGTGGTTTTCTGGCAAATCACTGAAGAATGAACTCACTAAACAATGACATACATTTGAGTTTTACACTTGTTTCACACTTCATATCCTGCAGAAAATGTGTGCTAACACAAATCCCATTACTCTAGCAACTCTCTAAGTTTATAAGAGCAGTATTTAAAATCTGTCCCTAAATTTGGTCCTTTGTTCCTCTATTATTTTAGGCTCCGTCTAGATTTCTACACTAAGAGGTTGAGAGGCATGTTCAGATGTTTACAAAAATGGGTTAGGGTATCAGTGATTGCTGTGGTCTTTACAGCCCCCTGGCCAATGGGATAAGACTGCCTTTTAGTTTGAGCCAGATGCAGTTAATAAACACTATGATCAGCACTTTATTATTATTATTATTATTATTATTATTATTATTATTATTATTATTATTATTAAGAAATGTAATTATGCATCTGGCTCAAGCAAAAAGGGCAAAAAATAACATGTTCTGTATTTAAATACAGAAATCGATCAGAATTAGAGGCCCACATTCACCACATTTCATTTGCTTATTTTTTATTTGGTGACTAGGTTGCAACACAGTACCTGCTGGTGAAATTGGAGAAGGGCAGTACATATACAGCACACATGGCAACTGTCATGTATGGAGAGGGGCAGTACATATACAGCACACATGGCAACTGTCATGTATGGAGAAGGGCAGTACATATATAGCACACATGGTAACTGTCATGTATGGAGAGGGGTAGTACATATATAGCACACATGGTAACTGTCATGTATGGAGAGGGGCAGTACATATATAGCACACATGGTAACTGTCATGTATGGAGAAGGGCAGCACACATGGCAACTGTCACGTATGGAGAATGGCAGTACATATATAAAGCATGCATGGTAACTGTCATGTATATAGCACACATGGTAACTGTCATGTATGAAAAAGGGCAGTACATATATAGCACACATGGTAACTGTCATGTATGGAGAGGGGCAGTACATATATAGCACACATGGTAACTGTCATGTAAGGAGAAGGGCAGTACATATATAGCACATATGGTAACTGTCATGTATGGAGAGGGGCAGTACATATATAGCACATATGGTAACTGTCATGTATGGAGAAGGGCAGTACATATACAGTACACATGGTAACTGTCATGTATGGAGAGGGGCAGAACATATACAGCACACATGGTAACTGTCATGTATGTTTGACATGGCACCTACCACAATATAACTTAAAGGTACACTGCACTGAAGAATGGTTTCCCGTTGTGTATTGCTGTTCTGATTATACAGAAAGGCATATCACTGCTGAGTGCACTACTTCAGTATTTGTAGTGGATCTTTGCATCCCAGAGGCAACTTTAGAAATGGTCTTGTCTGGGGTCATAATGTTGTGACTTTGGTGATGATTGAAATACACCATTATGTACATGTGAAGTCAAGAAATCAAATTTAGTTGTTATTATTGTATCTGTCTGCTATATTTTGACTTTTCAGTCAGTTATTCCATTTGATTCTTGATTGCTGTGCTCATATGTGCATATTTTGTTTTTGTTAGTAGATGTTTAGTAAATTTGTTAGGACTCTTGATACTGTCTGGCTTACCACTGAAGTGCATCATTTTTGTAAAACAAAATGTCAGATTTTGTTATCTTTTCAGTCATACTGAAGGCTCATTCAGAGTCTTCCGTGGACTTCTGGAAGACCCCTCCTGTACGACTGTTTTGAAACTATTAATGGCCTCTGATGATGATTCAGTAGCTATGGTCACCAAAACCAGATGAAGGTTAGATAGGGCCCTGTGTAGGGTAATGGACTTGGGCACTCCCCAGCCATTCTAATATCCCATTACTTGGCTGTCTCTGCCCAATTACCGTAAAACACTATTCAAACCTGCCAGGGGGCAGACTATTTTCTTCTTTAACTTTAGAATTATCACAGAGATTTGTATTTAATTTAAAATGTTTATTTCAAATTTTACAGCAAAACAACAGCAGCCATTTGCTAAGCAAAACAAAGAAACTCTCACATTGGAAAGAGATTTAACATGAGCAACAGTAAACTTCTCATTCCTTGAAACTCATATTTATTGAAAGTGCATCTGACAATCCATAAAACTGCTTGAGGCATGCTAGGAATCATACTCAAAGAGCATACAGCGAAACACTAATTACAAGCTAGTGAAAAGTGCAAGAATTCAAAACATGATGTGTAATACATTTGTTAATAGTCTGGGACAGAACATTGAATGCAAGAGCTCCTTTTTCAGGGGCAACCCAGGAACACTGTCTGATAAAGTGACTTGGTCAAAGTCACATAGTTAACAAACAAAGGCTGATGGACTCAAACCCTTCACTATAGGTAGCAGCTCATTATTAACATAGTAGCCATACTTATCTCCAATAAGTGCAGGACAGACTGCATTAGCCCCCAGTGCATTTCTCACCCACATGCCTGCAAAAAACAAATTAAACTAAAAATTCATTCATTCACACATAATCATCAGTTACAGTCCCCTTGTAAGACTGCAAGTACACCTCTAATGTGTAGTTGCAATCAGATGAATGACAACTACATAAAGACCTAACATTTTATTTCTGCTCACTACTATGAGAACCATACAATGCAAACCATTGTATTCCCCATGCCCTTCTAACCTTTTAGATCAAGAATCAGAAACAAAGACTGAAAATCAGGAACAGATTTTAAATATTGCTCTTATATTTTTAGAAATTCACTAATATAACAAGTTGTGCATTAGTAAGTATTTTCTGAAGGGTTCAAAGTCTGAAACTCATGTGTATGTCATTATTTAGTGACTGCATTCCACAACACATTACCAAAAAGCCACAAATGTTTTGAGGAACAGACTACAAATATAAAGAAAACTCGGGAAGAGTTGAGAGTTATGCCCTCTGCATGGATGCACACATGTGCACATACACACACACACACACACACACACACACACACACACACCAATTACAGCCACTTATATGACTGTATACCTCAGATATTTGCTTGAGATCAAACGAAGGCATAACTACATAAATAATGGCCTACAAATATTTCTCAGCTCACTACTGACAGAACCATACAGTGCAACCAACTATAACTGCCCTCTGCCATCATCTCAAGTTCTTAGCTCAAGAATCAGAGACAAAGACCCAAAAATCAGGAACAGATTTTACATATTTCTCTTCTACACTTAGACAGCTACTAGAATAACAAGCTTTGCATTAACAAGTATTTCCTGAAGACTACAATGTCTGAAACTCACATGACTGTCATCACTTAGCACCTGCAGCCCACAACAATTTGCCAAAAAGCCACATATTTTAGAATCAATGAGTAATATACTTCTCAACTTTTTTGCTCAAGGACTAAAAAGGGATACATTTTAAAGATTTATTTATTTATTTTATCTATTTGTTTATTGGGTAAATTCACTAAACAAAGTGTCCCTTTTCAGATGTAAGCTAGCAGCACTGGCTGGTTAAATGATTTGCTCAAAGTTATACAGTAGGCAAATGGAGGCAGAATGAATCACATCCTACACTTTTGACTACAAGAACCACATTGTTAACAGCTCAAAAGCCTAAATGCCAAACAACTTTAATTCACTTAAAAAGTTACCCGAAGAACAAGGGTTACATGGGCATTTATTTTCTGAACAATACCAACTATGAAACTCGACAGACATTACTGATTGTTATCCTTGGTGATTTAACAGAAAATAAAGATGTTAATGAGGAACATGGCATAAATATGACGGAATATCAGAGACATTTTAGAAATTCAAAGGCAGATAGGAGGCAGCCAACTGTAATTCACTTTAAAGTTCGCAGAACAGGTTCTGCATCAACATGTATGAAACTCTAATGAATGGCTTTATTGACTGACTATAATCCTCATGGATTTATCAAAAATGAAAACATGACCCAAAATCAAGTCTGTTCTGTAAAAGAGAAAGCTTACACACACACACACACACACACACACACACACACACACACACACACACACACACACACCTCTAATTCACTTAACTGCTCAGAGCTTCAAGTGTCAGGCAACTCTAATTCAATTAAAAATTAGCAGAACAACATTTTTTTCATTGACATGGCATTTTCTAGTAATAATAACTATGAAACTCTAATGAATGACATTATTGACTGACTGTAATCTTCAGTGGTTTACCAAAATAAAAATATGAGTCAAAATCAAGGGCATTCTATAAACACGCATGCATGTAAACACACTAATACACACACACGCACACACATACATAAACACACATACACACAATCTGCATAAATATTTATCAGATACACACTAACCATGGCAACATCTTCATTGTGGTACTGACTTTTCTAAAAAGGCCACACTAGTGCAGGTTTGTCCACACCACTACTTGTCTACATTTGTTCTACTTTCAAGTCAATGAAAAATAATCAATTAGAGCTGTTGCATGTCAAAACAGAGCATCCAAGCTGACCCAGGTAATTGGGAATCAGAGATATGGTTGGAACAATTCCTTTTTTTTTTTTGATGTTTATGGAGCCTCCCAGCATACACCAGGCCATAGGCAACTGCATAGGGTGCCTTGTGCTAGATCCAGCTCTGCTGATTGGAGTCACCACTACAAGATGTTCTGACATTTTTATATGTCTCAGCCATAGAAACAATGCTGCAATACTTAAATTAATCTTTGCAGTTTTGTGATGCACACTGTTTGAAAAGTTACTATCAAATATTTTTTGTATTAGATGACAGCTGATTTTGTTTTGTAGAGAAAGTGTTATGATCACCATTTTGTAAAGCTGTAGACTTAGATAAAACAGTACACACATCCACTTCCAGTTTTCACATCCACCCTTTGCCAGAGACTGGATCTCCTGTTTACACATACATAAACATGTGCACACACACACACACACACACACACACACACACACACACACACACACGCACACACACAAATCTTAACATTTGTGTTTACTCTTGATGTGTTGCTGGTACTGTGATTATACATTTACAGTCTAAATTCTCACCAGTGATTGCTTTCAAGAGCACATTCCCTTTCATTAATGGTATGTGTAAAAGCTGTGTGATATAATTAATAACTGAAATAATAGGCTGCTAGCGTTGACACGGAAAAGGAGCAAAATGGCTGCTGTAGAGGAATCCACTCTGACTCACGATGTACATTTGTGAGTATGAATTGTTTTGATTTTGTAGATGCAAGTGCTATACAATAATGAGTTATCTGAAACTTAAAAATATGCCAGACTGATAGTGCTGAGGATTGTGACAATGTATATAAGAAATCATATGATAGTCGCACCATCAACTTATGAAAAATCTTGATTTACTATTGCCTAAACTGCATGACATTATGTATTCTGTTGACTACTGTGTATAAATATGACCAGTTTCTTAACAGAAGAAGCTTGGCAAATTAAGCAAATTAACCTTCCTTCCCTCCTTCACAACAGTTGCTTATAATAACTTATATGCTGCTGGAATCTTCAAAGTTAAGTGTCTCATATTCTTATCAAATTGGTGTCCATGAATCAAGACTGTTACTGGTTTAAGCTCCTGGAGCCAGTTATATCTGACAAGTGGGGCATCTATAAGGCATAAACTATTGTCTGCTTCTCAGAGTTTTCTCATACCATGATAATCAAAAAAGAAAATTTACAGCAGTCTTTGGGAGTGCTATCTTTACACAGTTTATACAATTTTATTCTTGGTTGCATAGGAGAATATGGTTCCAGGCTACTTTACTGCATACTGATTTCTTTGTGGTATTATGATACAGATCCGATAATTCCCATTTTTTTATCTTAGTCAGTTTTTGCTAACTTGAGTTTCCCTCCCTAGGCTTAAGGCATTTTAATAGTATCGTATTTCCTTTCCTGTTAGTGTTTACTAGCTGTTATTCAAACTTACTTGTGAATTGTTACTAAAACATCATAAACAGCTTTTTTTTCAACTACTGTTTACTCCAACTTGGCTCTGTATTGTTTACTTATAAAATGGACAGCTTTCAGAAAGTGTGCTACAAAAGGAATAGCTATGTGACTTTTCGTGCTATTCTTCTAAACAATACGAGCACAAAGGGTGTTTGTCCTGAGGTGATATAATTTTAGGACAACACTTAAACTTTTTGAAAGCTGTCTGTCTCATTAAGTGACTTGCACAGTGACATAGTAGACAAACAAAACCTGGGGGAATCAAATCAAAGACTACATGAGTACATTTGTTACACTGCCAGTTATAATGAAGAAATTTAATGTCTCGGGTCAGAGATAAACTGGTACCAAGAAGTTCCACAGATGAACCAGCAAAGGCCATCTTCTTACAGTTTTAGTAGAGACCGTGTTTGTTGTGGGCCACAATAAATTAATCTAAGGAATGAGTACACACACTGCACTTCCTCTGTTAGAATACAAGCTAGCATAGCTAAGTTCATTGCCTGTAGTTTAACATGACTAACATTTTTGGTGTCCTTTCATGTTTAAGGACACCTGCCCTTCAAGTTTACTATTCACTCTCTCACTCAAGGTTTGTCTAATAAGACTTTGATTTTGTCTAGTCTCTTCTGTCCCCTTGCTTTTGTTTTATTTCACTGAAAGGTAGGAGTTAAAAAAGACTGCAAAAGCAATGATGACAGGTATTTTGCTTTCTCTTTCCAAAAAAGACTAAGCAAAGCTATTTTAGTCATTAGAAAAACGTAATAAAAATAAATATTCAAAGTCTTCTCATGTTCCTGATTCTGGACTCTACTTCATTCAATAAAATTATGCCTAGATCAAGGACTGTTGACTTTTAAATAAATGGACATCTCTGCTTCTTCAACATTAAATTTATTGAGGGAAAATAACTCTAATCTTATTTTTGACACTTGCATTATTCATCAAACCCATGTAGCAACATCTGTATTAAGACCATACTATGCAACATTTCAAAGTAGAAAAGCTGTTTTTCTTTAGGTAAGATTCAAGTCGCCACATGCATGTAAAACTCCTTTGTAAATCTGTCCCTGAGACATTACATATTTTGTGTAGGAAGGAAATGATTTTCTTTGAAGTAGATGGTGAATCCCGCTGACATTCCTGAGGGGTCAGTGCTTACTGCACACCATGGCATTCTGTTTCAGAAGAACTCGGCAAAAAAGCCACAACAATATTGCAAGTGCTGCTCTGTGGTGTATTTCAGCAGAAGTAGTTTAATCAATAGTATTTTGTCAGAAAAAGCACATATGACACCAGCACAGAATTCTATTATTGATCCACGGGCTTTCAACAGGCCAGTAATATGGGTATTATTGTGTGCCTCTTGGTATTTATTTCATGTTTTCTGTTGCATTTTCCGTGATGCTGTATTGCCTGTGACCTAATGTCAGCCAGAAGAACACAACAGGTCACTTGCATTAAATGTGTAATTCATTCAAACACTGATTTGACAGATAGCAAAACAGTTCCAATCCTTATTTCTTTCTATATTTTCTGCCTTTTATAGCTGGCTAACAAATCTTGAGGCACAGCTGCCTATACCTAAGGCTGACCTTAAAGGTGAGGTCTGATTAGCTTGTAGTGAGTTACTCTGTTAAAGTAATGAACTGGAAATTGTAGTTAACAAGCCCATGCCTGTACAGAAGAGTAGCTAGGGTGAGGCGAAGAGGGCTGCCACTCTGGCAGCAAAGTGTTGGGGGCTGCAATCAGCAGAAACCAATCAGTGCTCAGTGCAGTGCAAGACTGGTATTTAAATGCTGATACAGCATTTTCAGTCTGAACTGAAGTGCTTTTAGCATTCCATGTGTAGCAGGCATATTTTTTTTACTCAATGTCAGAACAGCTTTTTTTTGGGGGCACTAGATCAAGGAATGATCCAGGCACTAGAATAGCTAACTACAACTGTGTTCTAATATAGGTCTTCTAGGGATCATTGCAATACCACTAGGCAAAAGTACAAAGTGCATCATAGCATGTTCGTACATAGTGAACCACAAACAGGGGAGTTAAAACTGCTAAGCTGTCCTTTTGCACCTCCTCATAGAAAAGCCTGGGTCTCAGAAAGACATCTGATCAGCTAGGTTATCAAACTATTTTCATTTTATCTGGAATGTTAAACTAGCCTTACATGTTTATAACACCTCATATAAGTCCTGTAAGAGGAACATGTGGTACAGTTGAGCCATATATTTATTTCTTGTTATGATATTCCTTCATTATTCATTCATTCATCCTACAAAATGTATTTTCTCCTGACCCATAGGGCTGTCAGAGCTTGTCCCAACACTCAGTGGGAATACGGCAGGGGAACTTTTACTGTACATGAAATCAGTCTTTCACAGAACACACAGACTAGGGAGAAGGAGAGTACCACATTACAGAATCAAAGAATCATTGTACCACAGTATTGACACAGGGCGTGAGTGTGGCATTGGACCCACAATACCCACAAACACAGGCACCGCTGTCAAAATGCTGGCACTGACATCAAAGTCAAAAAGGTAGTTGGTGGTAAAGGTGCAGTTTACAGTGAGGTGATCTATGCCTGGCATACAAGGGATCCTCAGATCCAGCTCTGATGGACCTTCTGCACACCTGGAAAATGAACAGCGTAAGAATAACTAGATTGAAGGATTTAAATTTTGCTTGTGACATAAATAAGACATGTTGGCAAGACATATACGTATCTCAGAGGAAGCCATCCACATGAAGCAGAGTCCATCCCTAGCCCTAATTAAGCATAACATTGACCAATGAATGTGGAATCAGAAATTCACCCCAAGTCTGGCCTCACACCTTGGATAGACGGAGGCAGACAGTAATACCCAAACTATCATACTCTCCCCACCCACATCCATCCATCCATCCATCCATCCATCCATCAACCCCTTTTCCCATTTTGCACATGGGGTCAGGGTGTCACTTCAATGGCAACAATTGTCTAGAGCCAAGGTTCACACCCTTACATCTAGAAACTTCCTAACATACCACCTCTTAATAAATGCCCAGTTGGGTTGGATTGCATGGCAGGCTTATAAAGACCCTGGTGGTCATTAGTCTAGTATATACCTATGAAGCTATGAACCTATGCGACATCAACACTGGCATCTCAAAACTGGTGAAGAAGCCAAGGACTCCAGTTATCACATACAACAATGACAGCAGGAGGACTGATACCAAAGTCAAAGCTGACAAAATCATTGTAAAGGCCAAGACCCTCATTTCCAAGACTAACATTGATATGAAGCTTATGTGGGCATGGACTGATGCTGGTCCTCTTCAGGTCAGAGCTGGAAAGGTGAGGGCCAATAAGGAGGAGGAGTCAGATGTCCTGGTTTGCAAAGGCAAAGCTAACAAAGGGAATCTATTCATAACCAAAAACCCTAATGGGAGAGAGAGGGAGAGAGAGAGAGAGAGAGAGAGTCCAGTAAATACCTCCTTTGCTGCAAAAAAGGCCTCCTCAAGCTTAAATAAAATCAGTGTTAAACATGACAGGACAGGTGACAGAAGTTATTTTGGTAGAAAATGAACCAATCAGCAGGTGAAGAAGAATCACTGATGACAACAGAAATTGCCTTGTGCCTTGACCTCAGAAACAGGAAGTGGAGTGGGTTTTCTACTCTGTGAAAAGGAACCTTATTAACAGGTAGTTTCCTGCTGGTGTTTTCCATTTCAGATCTGTGAGAGGAAAAATACGATTCCTGACCACTTCCTTTTGAGACTATCTCACTTTCTTTCATAGTCTTTCCATCACACCCTTTATTAACCTATTTGCAGTACCAGTAGCTCAACAGGTAGCACACTCACCTTTGGTGATGGAACATTAAAAGTCTGTGCATTGTATTCCCTTCCCAGCAAAAGCATAGCTGGTTCAATTAGCGCCCTGGACCAGTGATTTGAACCAGCTCCTCACCCCACAGCTCTACTAGTGAAGAGCAATAATACGCCGTAAGTCATGTGATCCTGTGAACCTATGATCGGCTGATTACAGTTAGATCTATGCACTCCCCTGCAAAAAAAAAAAAAGAAAAAAAAATGGACATTTCTTCTACTGGCATACCAACCAGGAGGCCAGATGCATGACATGCCCCCCCCCCTTCCTCTAGCCACAGCCATACAGGTCCCATGTCTCTGCCTGCTCCAACCCTCCTTTAACATATTTTATTAAAACAAAAAAGCATTTCTTCTTTTAAACTGTAGCAAATTGTTTTCTACAATGCAGCAAGCAGTTGCTACAGTTTAGACCACACAAGGAGCACTACGACACTCAGGTTTGACTGCAAATGCAATACTAGCTTTTAAAAGCTGGTATTACATTAAAGAGCAATCAGGATCATCTGATCTCACCCCTAACACTTTGCACCTGGGGCTGTTGCTCCTTCTTGGCAAATGGATTCATTTCCAGTACTGACAGCACAGTGGTGTATAAGGGGAGAAGTGCCCTTCTGAGTGTGCCATCCTTCAAATGACTCAGTAAACCGAGTATATTTACATAAAACCACATTTAATACTTTCCCCTTAAACCACTTTCTTATTTTCCTCAAAATCTCTGCAATACTCCAATTATTATTAAACAAAATTTCATTCATTATAGCATTCCAAATTACCCATAATATCAAAAAATATTTTTATCATGTTTGTAATGTTTTAATCTTTGTAATATCCAAATAAAATCACATTCATGTTTAAATTAAGTATATTCCACATATTTCCTGTTAAATTCTTTCTACATACATCTTACTAAACTCTGCTTATCTAATGTTAAAAAAATACCCAGAAAGGAGTAGGGGTAGTTTCCTGGTGCCCTGGCCACATTTCTCCTAGTCAGTATGAATACCACCATGGGTCACTCCTAAAAAGAGGTCTTTGGTCTTCTGGGACTAACCCAGTCAACAAAGCATAAATAAATAAATAAATAAAATATGCCTTCATCTTTTACTAGTACAGATTACCAGGACATATTTCCACAAACAACATGCAATATCTCCATTAAGATACTAATTATCATATCTTTAATTACACCACCTAACATTAATGTATACATCTAAAGATTCTCACTGGAAAAAATCAGGTAATATGCATATAAGTGTAATTAGTGATAAGTATATACAATACACCACAGACTATAATGTTTCTCAATATTTGTGTTTTGTAACTCAATATCTTGTGTTTGTTTGCAAGTTCAAATTGTGTAATAGGACAATAAACACTGTATTGGAGCTTTTCTCCCCAAACCTCTACTGAAAAGAGGCTATTAAGGCACAGTTGGAAGTACAAATTAAATGTTTAGATGGGCTCTACTACAGTTAATTGCAATTAGTTTTAGTGAAATAAGACTCATCATATCGCACTTACTGAATGTTTTCAGTGACTGACAGCTGTCTCAGTGGGAGAATAACTAACCTCCCTATGTAGGTGGCAGTGCCTACATTTAGCCAAGGACAGTGATAGGAGCACCGGAGAAGTGAGAATGAATCCCACCATCATCATTTACATTCTGTGTAACTAAAACAAATTACTTAACTTCCTTGTAATCGCTTAACCCTGTTGGAAGGAACGTCTAACTCAGAACTGCATTATGTTACAGTAATAATAAAATGTTAAATGATCAAAAAGGAAACTAATGTAACACTTGCCTGTCCTTAGCAATTACATGTCATATACATTTCTAAAAGACTTTGATAGCTCCTCCTTGCAGTAAAAGCTAATTGGCTTTAATGGCACATCATGTATGAACCCTTAACTAGGGTAGACAAATCACAGTAACATCTAGTTATCATCATTTTACCTCAAAGTTATACCCAATCATCAATAAAAGACACACTCCAAAATAGTGGCTACTATACATTACTGACTACACCCCTGAATAACGCATAGATGGCTAAATAACCACCCTGTTATTATGGATTGCCAAACATTTTCCTTTACCTTATCCTGACACCTATTTCACTACAATAATTACCTTTCAGCATGAACCAGCTACAGGTTAAATCTTTAGTGCACAGTAATACCCACCTGACTGCAGTGCCTGGGAGAAATGACTTGTGGTGACGTACTGCCACACTACAAATGCAACTGCATTGATTAAATCACAATGTCCTTCATCTAGTATCAAGAGATACATTCCCAGCAATAGTACTGCATGATATGAGCGCCACATTATATTTGTGCTGTCATTATCATTGCTACCATCACTTCTGACTTGCCTTCAACAATACTTCCAAAACTCCATGCTTTTGCCTTGTTCTCCATGACCAGGATCCCTGGAATACCATCGTGAACAATGTGTTCTGACTATAACATAGGCAGTGGTAGACTCATAATCAATCACTAAATAATACTCTTTACTCAAGTATTTGTTTTCATTACAGGAAATTCAGACTTTGTCATCTCAAGGCCTACATAAATCATATAACAATATCTCTTTTTGTGGACTGTAACTGGGAAGTGACACTCCGACACCATGTCCAAAATGGGAAAAGGGGGTTGAGGATGGATGGACTGAAGTAACAAGCTGAAGCAAAGTAAATTATTGATAATGCTAACCATTTCCTTACATGTTGCAGAATTCACAAGACATTAAATATGAATGTCTTCCACCATCTCAGAGGTTGTTCATTTTAGACACATCTTAACTGTACAAACAGAAGGATTAGTGTATTAATACAAGTCACCTATAAATGAAACATCATTCAGAATGTGCAAGAAATTAATGCACACATTTCAAAACAAATCTCAGAGTACAATATATTTTTATACATTTCTGGAAGCTATAATCAAGAGAATCAAAGTAGCTCATCTAAGACTGAAATAAATTAATTGTAATGTTTGCTCTGCATTCATTAGCAACTTCTACATTTGCATTCTTAACTACAGATCTGAACCTATTTTTTATATTATCAAGCCAATTCATAGATTAGTCAAGCATATCAAAGGGCACTTTTACCAACCCATAAATTTACAGAAATTAACGGATTATTGTTTTTACTGCTGTTACAGTTTTTGAACTACAGTATTGCCAGAAGGCATAATAAATAATTTCACAATCAGTGTTTTGAATTAGATTTTAATATAATGAAATATCTAGCTTGTATCCTTGTTAACTTCTAACATTTGTCATTGTCGAAAGGAAAAAGAAATAACATCAATAGAGCTAATTGCTTTCTTCCTTGGCATACAGAGCCATATTACCTGTAATATAGTTAGATTTATTCTCATGAGCTTCATGAAACTGGTTAAAATAAATAAGCACAGTTTAGCAGAAAATTGTAAAGACATATAGAAATCAAAATTTAATGTAAGCTTTCTTTTTGTTTACTTCTGAACCTGTAACAGTACATTGGCTATGGTGCAGCATAAAAACCTCCCAAGAAATAGTCAGCACACTATAAGCTTATTAACTCAGAATGAACTTTCCCAAACAGAAAACATAGATTTAAGTAAGATTAAACACAGTATCAAAAAGTCAGCTTAAAGTCAAACATAAAGTGCTTTGCCATCTAACTCTCCACGAGATGGTATCAGTAAGTGCTTATAACAAAGTATCAGTAAGTACTCATAACAAAGGTGAATGGTGGTTCCAACACCAGTGGTCTGGCAACTTTTCCTATTAAAAACTTTTCTCCCCTCCAGTAATTGCTCATGTCAGTATTTTTGTGTTAAAAAATGTTACCTAAAGCCTTAAAACCCTAGAGTACTGTTTTTTGCTCCTGCTTTGTGCCTTAGACACATTTTTTCCCAGATATTGGCACAGTTTAATTTTCTTTCTCTATATATTTGCACTGATAACAGAAAATAAGATATATATGGTCCTGCTAATTAAAAACAGAGAACTCGTACCTTTTCTTCTCCAGCAAATATCAGCAAAACTACTAAAGTGTTTAATGTACAGAACCCACAAATATTAAATGTTATTTAAAACCATTGCACTTTTGCTATATCCCTCAGCAATACCATATAAGGAAAGATAAATGTACAATGAACAGTCATTTGGTTGGATATGTTTTGCCCTGCGATGTCATATACTTAACTCTCAAAGAAAAAACAAACTGCGCTGTGACCCACATTCGTCATGAGACTGAAGAGAGGCGACACTACTGCTGACAAGCTCAGTGCAGGCTTTTCACGGACTCCCTGACCACATAGACGTACAATCTAATTGCACACCTTATGCATTTTTAAAACCACACAACTGATGAATAAAAAGGTATCTGTCTAAATAACCTAAAGATTCCAGATGAATTTCAACAACAAAAGTTTTTTTTTTTTTTTTATCATACAACAGTAACAACTTGAACAAAAGCAATAACACCCAACAGAGTGGGTTGTAATAGGGAATATCAAACCATTCTGGCAGATGGCCTCTTATCTCCTGTCAGGTCTTACACTCCACTGTTGTACTCAGCCTTCAGGGTATTACTGAACTGAGGAAGTGTACTCAACAAGAAAAAAAACAAGATCTGGCCATAAAATTGTTACTACAAATTATTTCACAGAACAGTTAGTTGAATATATCCTGCATCTAATGGGAGATGAAACTGAAAAATAAATGCACTGAACCTACAAGGCTGAAGTCATAGTATAAAAACGTAGTTTAATGTAGAATAAAATAGATCTGGTAAGCGCTTTCACGACCACAAAGTCGCTTCATCAGACAAACACTTCTATAAAAAGCATGAATATATACTTGTTGAACAATCACATGACAATCATCTTAGTTAAGTGAATCACCAAATATGATATAAATACATCTCATATCTGCATGTCCGCCCCGCGGTCGAGTAGCCTCCGAAAGACATGCGTGAATGGGCGTGCCTTCGCTGAAGGTTGGGCATCGGGCTGGCAACTCAGCACCATAAAAAAAATTTACTGCCAATCATTAGCGGACCGGAGTTCCACTGTGGTGACCCCTAACCAGGAAAAGCCGAAAAGACAAACAACATCTCATAGAATATATATCAATTAACCTGGCTAAATTAAATGCATTTCAGGTGTATATACAAAACAAGTAGTATTTCATAATAAAAACATTGACCAAACTATAAAAACATGTAAAAAAACATATAACAACTATATATGCATAAAATACAATCTGTTTAAGAGTTACATAAGATTCAGTGTGTTAGTGGATATGCTTTTAAAAAAGGTTTAACAGAAGAGGCACCATTTAAACCTGGAAACTTCTCAGCATTAAGCAAAAGAATCCACTTCTGCTCAGCTTCTTCTATGCGATTCTCTAGGTCTCCACCTCTAATGTCTATATCTAAGGCTTGCAATACAAAAAGTTTAAAAGTGTGTGTAGCATTGTTTTATTGAATCTGTAACACTGAATCTTATTTAACTCTTAAACAGATTGTATTTTATGCATATATCATTGTTATATGTTTTTACATGGTTTTATAGTTTAGTCAATGTTTTTATTATGAAATACTACTTGTTTTTTATCCACACCTGAAATGCATTTAATTTAGCCAGGTTAATTGATATATATTCTATGAGATGTATTTATACCATATTTGCTGATTCACTTAACTAAGATGATTGTCAGGTGATTGTTCAACAAGTATGTATTCATGCTTTTTATAGAAGTGTTTGTCTGATGAAGCGACTTTGTGGTCGTGAAAGCGCTTACCAGTTCTATTTTATCCTACATTAAACTACATTTTTATACTATGACTTCAGCCTTGTAGGCCCAGTGCATTTATTTTTCAGTTTTGTCTTTTCTCTGCACTGCTCCATATTCTGCTTTTGTTTTTTCTCGATATCTAATGGGAGATACCTACAAACTTACGCCAAATGGTGGCATTCACTTGAAGCTTAACATAGAGCTGCTTAGCTCTATATATATATTTATATATGTATGTATATCCATATATTTGTGTGTGTGTGTATGCATGTGTGTGTCTGTGTATTTATCAGCAAATACTGAAAACAACCATCGAACATTGCTGACACAAAAATCACAAGCAAAATATTGCCAATAGAAACATCACCCAACCCATAAGTATACAAATACTGTTTTTTGCAGAGAGGAAAGCCCTGTCCACCCCATGTGAAGAGCAAACCCCCACACCCGCCAGATATAAGTATGCCAACTCCACAGTTGCACCAAATCCGACAAGGGAGGTTTCTCCCTGCAGCAAAAAAGCATTGCTAGTGCACATCAACAGGAGTGCCAGCAGTAACTTTAATAAGTATAACCATTCTGACCACACACAAACACACACACACACACACACACACACACACACACACACACACACACACACACACACACACATACACACACTCTACCCTACCGTAACTCAACAAAACGTATTTCATATGCACAACTATTTGACTATACACAGTTGAAAACTTGTACATTCACAATACTGTATACTCATCATTAAATAAACTCAGAAAAAATGTTCTATAATGTGTGTGATCACGTATGTGTATGTATATATATATATATATATACATATATACATATATATATATATATATATATATATATATTATATATTTATATATATATATATATATATATATATACACACACACACACACACACACACACACACACACACACACACACACACACACACACACACACACAAGCCATTCAGTAAAAATTGCAAGAAAGACTAAAGACTTTATTGTGTAATACCATACACTTCCTGCAATAGAGGCCCATGGGATATATGTTCATAGGTGATTACTAGGCTAATGGCACAAGAGCCTTTACAAACCTAGCCAATAATACCCAGGGTATGACAATACTATATCTTAATTCCCCGGATATGGAATGGGGTAGGATCAGGGTAATGAATCTTTGGGTGTTGGAGCCCAGAGTAATTTTACAGACTACCTCTGTCCATAAGGGATGTGGGCAGTATCCCAAGAGTGAATTTACAGTTCCCCATCCATTTAATCCAAATTCTTTTTGAAGAGAGTGAAGGACAGGTTTTAGTTCATGGCACTATGACTTCCTTTAACCTTGATGCCATGCCTTTATAATAATGCTAGGAGTCTAAACAAAACACTCCACTTCCTAGAAGTTCTCTTCAACTTAGAGAATGCTGATGTCTGTGGGGTCACTGAGACATGGTCTAAAGCCACAGACATCACATAAACAGTGCCAGGTTATAATGTCTTCCACACATTTAGACCAGCTACTACCCAGACAAGGACTAAAGGTGCAGGTGCTTTGATTTACATCATAAGAAAATATTCCTCAAGGTTTGTCAAACAGGATAATGCACTTGAGCTTCTCCAAGTTCAAATCACCATAGGCAAAATTTAGTGCCACTTCTTGCAAGCTACAGGTCCCCCTCTATGACCCAGAAAACCCATACCATATATTTAAACATTTAGGAAACACTCGCCATTCAACCCAATACCATATTCATGGGTGACTTAAATTATCCAACTATTGACTGGAAATTATATACAACACCAAATGTACAGGCACAGAGATTCCTAGATTTTGTAAAGACAAACTTCCTAGACCAGATTGTCAATACACCAACCAGGGGTGCAGCCATACTGGATCTGGTTTTCACTAATATGGGAGAGTGCTGCAGACCCCCTAGTGTAATGTCTTCATTTGTAAGGTCGGACCACAAAATGGTCTCCTTTAAAATAAAAATAAAACCAGAAACCTCAGCTAATCCTAGAATATTCAGAAAGTACTCTAAAGCTAACTTCCTAATATTAAGTGATAACCTGGCAAAATTTCAAGCCCCCATATACCCTGAGAATACTGTTGCCTATGCAGAAATGTTCATAGAAACCTTAAAGAAGCACGTTAATGGCTACATAGAGGCAGCTGTACCCATGAGGAAGAAGTTTGGAACTAACTCAACAACAAGCCACCCTGGTGGAATCATAACATCAATTGGCTGTATAACAGAAGGAAGAAAATCATGGCAAAAATTAGGAGGTGCAGCACCCAGCAGGATAAAAGCAATCTTGTTAAACTAAAACAACTCAGAGGACAGATAAAGTATACCAAAGCCAAATTTGAGGTAAATTTGGCCTCCAAGGCCAAGGGCAACCACAAGGCATTCTTTAACTATGTCTGCATCCAAAAATGCAATATACAAAAGTGTGCAGAGTCCATTGTTAATGGAGTCACCTATACTGAGCCAAAAGATATGGCAAACCTACTTGCTGATGAATTCAGTTCCAACTTTATCCCTCTCTCCCCCTCAACCTTCCTTCAGAAAATCCCATCAAATATAACTCCCCCTACAATCACTAGGGAACAGGTCCTTAGTGCTCTCTCTAAGGCCAAGAACACTGCATGAATAGGCCCAGACGATAACCCATAGGGTCTTCTAAATAGCATGAAATGTGACTCATCAGGCCCTCTTGAATTCCTATTTAACTGTAATCTCCAAATAGGCTTTGTGCCTTATGAATGGAAAACCACAACAGTCATCACTCTGCACAAAGGTGGTACATCAACAGACCCTGTATACTACGGACTCATAAGTCTCACTAGTCTCATATGCAAAGTTATCACGGAAATTATTGATAATGGCATAGGAAATCTCCAAAGACTGGCTCCATCCCAATTTGGTTTCATCAAGGGCAGATTATTCTTACTCATCCTGGTGGACTTCTTTGAGAAGGTCACCAAAGCAATGGATGAGGGGCAAAATGGTTACCACTGCCTACCTTGACCTGGCCAAGGCATTTGACACAATATCTTACTCGGACATCACTGACAAACTCAAGTGGTTAAGTACAAACCCTTATGTCACCCAGCGGATAGCCACCTGGCTCACAGACAGGATTCAGAAAGTTAGAATTGGAGTCCACCTCTAAAAAGAGGTCAGTCACAAGCAGAGTCTCTCAGGGATTGGTCCTAGAGCCACTCCTTTTTGGCATTTACTTCTCTGAAGTCAAGTCCAATGTCAGTGGCCTATAGCTGACTAAATTTGCAGACGATTGCAAATTAGGAGTGGTCATTGAATTCCACGCTGACACAAATGTTCTCCAGGAAGAGCTGACACAAACAACCAACTGGTGTCATAACCATGGACTAAAACTAAATGCCAAGAAATGCATAATATTATCCTTTGGGAAGTCAACCACCCCTGGTAGCTATCATACTGACAACACACCCCTAAGAGTTGACTTAGTAGTCATGGACTTGGGGACACAGATAGACACTAATTTAGCCCTTGACCATTATCTGTCTACAGTAGTAAGGAAATCATTCTATGTAGTACACCTTATAAACAAAGGTATGGCATCTAGGTCCACGATATTCAGCATTCATCAGACCTATCATTGAGTACAATGCTCCCTTTGGTATGTACCTAACCAGGCATATCTAACAACTGGAATGTCCACAGAGGTTCCTCACTAAAAGAATATAAGGCATAAGTAACATGTCCTGTGCAGAACACCTCAAGGCCCTATCCCTGTATTCTGTCTCCTACAAGCTGTTGAGGGGAGAGGAGATCTATGCCTGACATACAAGGCATTGTCAGACCCCACCCTGCTGGATCTCCTGCATATCTACAAAACAAACAGCACCACAATCACCCATTCTAAAGACTTAAACATTGCCTGTGATATAAATAAGATCTTCTGAAGAGACAGGTTTGTATCCTAGAGACTACCCCTTCTCTGGAACTAGCTCCCCATCCATATGAACAGAGTTCCTCCCTAACCTAGTTCAAGTGTAACTTGGACAACTGGATGGGGAACACAAAATTCATCCCTGGTTTGGTACCTATGTCTCTAAAGGACTTAAGCACCCTGTAAGTGGTTCATTTCCCAGAGCCTTGCTTGTATATGTTTCATCTCTCAAGCCCCTTCTTACACTTATCAAGGGTACCAGAACTTGTCAGAGATGTGGGATGCATGGCTAGGCTTAAAAATGCCCCTGTATTTGTTAGCCTAGTAAATACCTATGAACCTAAGTTGAGCCACACAGAAGGATTTCTTCACTATCATAGCTACCTTGGGGTCAAAGTTTAGGTTACTATCTATCTGTGTTCCAAAGTCCCTTACTATTGGGTCTACTTTGAGGGTTGTGCTATCAATATTAAAATTTGCAAGGATGCCTGATTTACCAAAGGTTAGGATTATGCACTTTTTACCATTTAGTCTCTGACCATGGTCTTGCCACCAGTTGCTTGTCATTTTTAGGCTTCTTTGTAAGATGCAATCATCATTTGAGGATTCATTGATTACTCCCAACTTACAGTTGTCAGTGAACTTGATGAGCCAGAAGCCTGCAACACTGGCCTTCACATCAGAGAAGTATATACCAGACAGGAGGCGGTCTCAACGCTGAGCCTAGTGGGACACTGCTAGTAATAGACTTCTTATCGTAAGTAGGTTCACCTATCCGGACAACATATGTCCTGTCAGTGAGCCAGTTTGCTATCCAGTTGATGATGTAGGGGTTTATGCCTAATTCAGTAAGTTTATCTATGATCCCTGAGTCGAGATTGTGTTTAAAGATTTGGCTAGGCCTAGATAAGTGGTAGCTATAGTTTTACCCTCATTCACAGCCCTGGTGATCTTCTCAAACAAATCCACCAGACTGGGCAGGCAAGACCTCCCTTTGACAAAGCCAAACTGGGTTTGATCCAATGTTTGGTGATTTCCTGTGTCATTATTGACCAGTCCTTGATAATTCTCTCCATGGCTTTGCAGATAATACTGGTCAAGCTTATGGGTCTGTAGTTCCTTGGGTCAGTGGATGGGCCCCCCTTGAGCAGAGGAACGACTGTTGCAGTATTCCATTCCTCTGGGGACAAAGCCCGTCCAGAGGCTGTAGTTAAAGATGGTTTCTAGTGGTCACGACAGATTCTGTTTTAAACTATTTAAGAAGCATCTGAAATGCTGTTGGGACACATGAAGGCTGAGTTTTGGCTTTAGTGAACGCATGTGGATATGTACCAACTGTCAAAGTTTCTACGTGGGCAAAACAGAGAGGGAATTAAGAAAACGAATCTATGAACATCTTTATGATATGATCAAAAAGAAGGAGACTAATGCCTTCTACAAACACTCCCTCTCTTGCCCAGAACCCAAAATCCAGTTCCTGGTCCTGGAACAAGTAGAACCAGATGCAAGGGGTGGTGACTGGGAATCTACCCTAGGCTACCGTGAACTACTATGGCAGCTGAGGCTGAACGCAGGGAAACCACCCGACTTAAACGGAATAATTAGTATTAAACCAGTCTTGAAGCTAAGAAGGGCTAGGCTATAGTTCTTGGTCTTGGACTTGGGACCCCTCAACACAAAAATAACACGCACACATCTTATAAAATTAATTAGCATTTATGGCTTCAAAGTTTTAATTTAAAAACTATTTCTAATATCAAATTTAATATTAATGGATACTAAATAATATTTAACACTAATTGACTTTAATACCATATTGTCCCCCAACAACACAAAACAAGTTTGTAAGTTGTTCAATACATACAATACAGTTGCTAATGAATTTTAAGCTTAATGTGAATTTTTAATTTTTAATTTTTAATTTCTAAACTCTGACATCTGTGAAGTTCCACGTTTTAAAGTTGTTTTCATTCTTATATTTATATATGTGCATTTTATTCTATTATTAGTTGATGTAATGAAAATTAATTCTAGCTTACAGCTTTAAATCACTGGAGCACTTGAATACCAGGTTTTTTCAATTAATTTTGTAATTACCAGGATATATAATAGGCATTGTAACATAATATACCTGTAATACTTGAAAAAGCTCAGGACTGCCTGAGCGAAAGCGCTTGTGTGATTTCTTCCTGTGACTTGTGTAATCGAAAAATTTTTGGAATTAAAACTATCTTTGCTACAAAAAAAAAAAAAAAAAAAAAAGTGTGATTTCTTCCTGTGACTTGTGTAATAGAAAAATTTTTGGAATTAAAACTATCTTTGCTACAATTCCGTTTTTGGTTCTTCCCTATGGTCGTGGATTAATTTATTTACAGATTCTGTTTTAAACTATTTAAGAAGCATCTGAAATGTTGTTGGGACACATGAAGGCTGAGTTTTGGCTTTAGTGAACGCAGTAAGGGCATGTTCCCCCATAAGGACTGGTAGGGGGATGGTTGCAGGTATTTCTTTGGGTGTGGTAGCAGGTGATGGAGGGAGAACTTTGAACTGAACTTGTTGACCATCAGGTTTGCTATAGTTTCAGGCTAGGTGTAAGTGTTGCCATTCTTAATTAATTGAGCACATTGCTGGGTGCTTCCTCTCAGGTTATGAACATAATTTAAAAAAGCTTTATAGTTATCTTTCACCTGGGAGGCTATCTTTGCCTCATAGTTTCCTTTGGCAGATTCGACCAGCTCTCCAATTTATTTGTTTAAATTGGCGAGTGTCTTTTTGCACTGTTTTGTCTGTTCCTTCTTCGTGTTTGACAGGATTTTTTTCCTTTTGTTGTTTAGCCTATTTTTGCTAGGGGTCCATTAGGGCGGTTTATTTTTGCCAGTAATCATAGGTTTGACTTGGACAGGTACTGCCTACTCTATGCAGCTATAAATGTGGTTGTACAGTGCTTTTGTATACAGCACAGAGTAGGCCTCAGTGTCCTCCAGGTTTGGAGGGGCTTGGAAGTTTAATAAGTTGTCACTTAGTTTGAAGTAACTGACCTTAGCAAAGTTCCTAACATGTTTGCAGTTTGATGGGATTTCTAGGTTAGTTTTAATACTAAAGGAAATCATTTAGTGGTTAGATTTTACCAGGAAGAGTTAATGCATGGGAGGGAGCAGCATCCCCCCATACTCATGAGTACCAGGTCTAGGATATTTGTACCTCTAGTTGGGGTGTTAAGTAGCTGCTCCAGGGTGTTTGCATTGACAAAGATCAAAAACCTGAGAAAGTGAATTATGGTTTGTATAAGTCTCCCAGTTTATGGAGTAGTTGAATTCACCCCTAAGTATGGTGTTAGGCTGAAGGTTAACAGATCCCAGTAGGTTTAGGAAGGAGATGTGGTTTTCCAGACTCATGTTTAATTCAATTTATCTTCAACACAGGTAGAGTTCTTTAAAATTGTATTGGCTAATTAATTAATTAGAATGTGTAGGTGGTTTCTCCATACACCATTTCTATATATAAAATGTGGAAGATAGGATGATGCTATTGTATTCTGATGAAGTCCTATTAATAGGACAAAAGCACTTAATAAAATATATCTATACATTTGATTACTTGGCTGACGCCCACCTGATTTGAACATTATCTTTTTGTCGATTATTGGATCTGTAGCTAGCAAGGATATGATAGGGGTTGCATCTATGGTTAAATGAGCATGAAGTAGCTCAAGTGAGTCATGTTGTTAGACCAGTCTAACTGTGTACTTGTCTTTATGAACACTGAGACACCTCTTCCACTTGTTTTATCTTGAGCAGAGGGGGGATCAAAATGTATGAAAGGCATTGTAGCCTTTGATAGCCAGGGAGCTCTCCATGGTCCTGAATCATGTTTCATTTACTGCATATATGTCTGTGTTCTCCAGGGTGAGGAGTGCATCCAGGGAGTGCAGTTTTTTTATTTAAACTCCTAGCATTGAGCAGCAGTACCTTTAGGTGGTCAGGAGTTATTATGTTGGAGGGTATAACAAGTTGGTATGGCCTAAAAAAGCCACTGTGGGGATAGATAAAGTTCTTGCCAGTATCCAGAAGCAAGTGGTGACAAGTGCAAAGCATCTCTGGCAAAGCATTGTGGTTTGTCAGTCATGTCTCCCCAGGCTGACAGGTATTGGATTCCTTTGTTGTGACAACAGAAACTAAGCCAGTTGTTGAAGTCAGTCATTTTTTGCTGGTACTGTGGTATCATCATTGGCGAATGTAGGATGCTACTCAAGGTTAGATTCATACCCACCTGGGACATATATGCAGACTGCTCCATCATGTCTCTCTTCATATACTCCAGTGAGGCATACATTAAATCATTTAAGCCCATGTGTCATACTAGTACTTGTGGTTTAAAGACCTAAGTACATGCGTGATCTGGTGGATCCTGGCTCCAGACACACAGATCACTGTGATCTTCTCCTTGTTTAGCCTTGTAAGGGGGACATCAGGATGTCTTACAATGGAATCCTCAGTAACTAGAATGTTTGGCTGTGTGGTGTGTTGTCTTATGGGCTTGGAAGTGTGGATACTATGATTTTCAAAATTGTGTGTTGTGTGAGGTGCTATCTTTTTGAATGTGCACAGGGCAACTGAGAGGTGCTTTTAGGAGGTCTTGAAGGTTTTGGTAGATTACAAGTGAGTATCTCCATATAAGTGGGTCTATCTGTTTGTTCTTTGGTGTTGGTAGTGAGAGTTTTGGGTGCAACACTGACAACCTGGTTTGCATTTTTCATGTGTGTGTGTATGTGAGAGCTTTACCTCCAATGACATTGTGTATCTACATTTCTCACACACTGTTAGTTGCCAGTGAACTTGGGGCAGTTGCCACACTGCCTCAGAATGCCCATATCCACCAGGCCAGAAACAGAGATGACAGGAAAGTGTCTATCCATTATATCAGATCCTCAGTAGATGGGAAGGAGTAGGTGAGAGTCACTTAAAGATGTATGTGAGAGTGTTAAGTAGCATATTATAGGATGACCCGCAGTGGTGCAGCCCTCTGCACAAACCGGCAGCTCTTCGAGTAGCTATGAACAGTGGGAGACTGTGGAGACCTTTTCCTATAGAGGATTTTAAATTGGAGAGATTTGCATATATATAACCACAGGGCTTTATACCAGCAGGATGAAAGTCTTTTACACAGTTAAGCCAACAGGCCAATCAGATAAATATCCAATAAGCATACATATAAGAACAAGAACACTATAAAAAATAAATTACATAATTTATAATAAAAAATATAAAGTCAAATAAATATATGATAAACCAAATACACTGTCAAAGAATAAAACCTCTCCCCTGATAATTTGGGCAGAATGTCTCCACTGATTGGTGACCCATTATAAGTAAAAAACTAAGAGCTCTCATAAAATCATCCAAGGCAAATTTTGAGAGAAAAATCGCCAAGGACTCAAAAGACAATCATAAGGCCTTCTTTAGCTATGTTAGAAACCTAGGAGGAAACTCCCAGATATGCTCAGAATTAGTTCAAAATGATGTGAAGATTACTGAACCTACACACATTGCCAACATACTGGCTGACAGGTTCAGTGCAAACTTCTCCCCCCCCCAAAAGGAGAGATATCTATACCAGAGGATTGTAGCCCCCCAAACATCTCCAACGCCCAGGTGAGAACTGCTCTCTCCAAAGCAAAAAACACAGCATCCATGGGACCAGATGGTGTCCCCGGCTGTGTGCTCCACGAACTCAATGAGGAATTAAACCCACAGTTAGGACAGCTGTTTAATCTTAGCCTCACCTCAGGATACGTACCCAAGGAGTGGCGCACGGTGACTGTGGTCCCACTTCACAAGGGCGGTGCCTCCACCGACCCTGGAAATTACCGTCCCATTAGCTTGACAAGCCTTATCTGCAAAGCCATGGAGAGGATCATAATGGAACTCATAAATAAAGACATAGGGAACTTGCAGACTTTGGATCCAACCCAGTTTGGCTTTGTCAAAGGCAGATCATGCCTTTTAAACTTGGTTGACTTTTTCGAGACAGTCACCAAGGCCATTGATGAGGGAAAGGCAGTCCATACAGCCTACCTTGACCTGGCAAAGGCCTTCGACACAATACCCCACTCAGGTATCATCGAAAAACTCATCAGCTTGAATGTAAACCCATACATCACAAGATGGGTTGCAAACTGGCTAAGTGACAGAACCCACAGGGTCAGAGTTGCTGGAGCCATGTCAGACTCAAAGCCTGTCACAAGTGGTGTCCCACAGGGCTCAGTCCTGGGTCCACTCTTGTTCGGCATCTACTTTTCTGAAGTAAAAGCAAATGCAGGAGGGTTATGGCTGACAAAGTTTGCAGATGACTGCAAACTGGGCGCCATAGTCGAAAACACATCTGACACAGATATCCTTCAGAAGGGCCTCACAGAAATGGATAACTGGTGCCAGAGCCATGGCCTAAAGTTAAATGCCAAGAAATGCATATTCATACCCTTCGGGAAAAACAAGGTTACCCCTAGCTACCTTATAGGTGGCAATCCACTGAGCACAGAAGAAGTCATCAGGGATCTGGGGACCCAGGTTGACAGTAGCCTTCGCTTTGACACTCATGTTGCTAAAGTAGTTAGGAAAACCTTCTACATTGCCCACCTGATCATGAAGGGATTCACATCTAGATCAAGGGAGGTCATCGTCCCCCTGTACTCATCACTCATTAGACCTATGATTGAGTACAATGCCCCATTCGGAATGTATCTGACCTGACACCTGCAGCAGCTGGAAAGGCCCCAAAAGTTCCTCACCAAAAGGATAAAGGGTCTCAAAAATATGTCTTATGCTGCCCGACTGAAAGAACTCCAGCTCTATTCAGTCTCATACCGCTTGCTCAGAGGTGACCTGTGCCTGACATATAAGGCCATGTCAAACCCTGATTTGATGAATATGCTTCACCTCAAAAAATCTAGATCCCTCAGAACCACAAGGGCGGGAGACTTAAACCATGACACGGTTATTAATAGAACGTGCTGGAGGGACAGATTCATCACCCAGAGACTCCCTATGCTGTGGAACAAAATCCCGGTACATGTGAGGCAGAGCACCTCGCTGGCCTTGTTCAAGAGGAATCTTGACCAATGGATGGGAGATCGCAGATATACCCCAGGGATTACTTCAGTGTCACTGCTTGACAGAGGCACAGCAAAATAATAGGCATAGTTTTATTCAAACTAAAGGGGTGGCGAAAGCCAAATAACTATGGGCTAGGCTTATAAATGCCCTTGGGCAGATAGCCTAGTATGAACCTATGAACCTATGAACCATGTCACAGTTCTCCTGCCCTCCATCTCATGTCACCCCAGGAAGTCTCCATATTTATAGATAGCAGCCTACTGCTTCTCATTGTATTATTCATACTAACAAAAACATATTATTTGAAAACAATAACGTTACTTCAAACATTCATAGTAACAATACTAACACTTCCAGTAATATTTTCCAGTTAGCAAATGTTACTACAGCATAATTTCTATTTTAAAGTAGCCAAAACAACAAAACACACTGTCAGTGGCATATCTCACCACAATACACATTTGCCAGGAATGTCTCAACTAATCTATTCCAAATTAAAGTGTCTTTCCATTAACAAATCTATGAACATAAAAGAAACAAAATTTTAAGGAAAGCTAAAATGATCCTTAATTCAGAAACATTTTCCTGCATTTATAGATTTCATTCTTTGTGGTGACATTCAGGACAAATGAGATCCTAAATGCTATAACTTAAACATATTACATAATGCCCATACAAAATAAATAAAGTATGTCTTCTAAACACAAGGAGTCTCTGCAACAAATCAAATGAATTACATACCTGGAATGAATTTTATAAACTTGACTTCTTAATAACAGAGACCTGATTAAAACTAACAATAAAAGTTTACCTCTATGTTACAATATGATTGGAACAGACAGATACCCAAAGCAGTTGGAGAAATCATTGCATTGTTTGCTAATTATCTGCAAGTAACAATCTTTTATCAAACCATTAACTGCATTTTATAATTCAGAGCTATTTCTTGCAACCCCCAGAATAATCATCTAGTAATGCATATATTAGCCATATATTTCTCTCCTAATCCCACAAAAACATTGAACCAGAAGGCATACTATCACGGATTTCCTTAAACATTAAATGCAACATAATAATTCTAGGCATTTTAACAAAGACTAGACCATTCTATCATTGCAACAAACACCAACGAAATACTTAGCACCCAAAAATCACCTCAGATTAACATAGCTGATCTCAGAACTAACTAGCATTTACATCATCACTGGCCAAACATCACACCAGGCTGTATATTAACCTTAACTAAGAGCAATATAAATTCCATATGTATCCTTTTAGACTCTATAAATGTCCAATATCCTGTTATTAAATTACTCAGGGCAAAACAGACAACCGAACTCGCTGCCTCAGGAATCCAGTTATAATGTCCCTTGTACAAGCAATACTCATTTTATACAAGCTGCAAACTTGTTATTAAACCTTAAAAACATCTATATTGCAGCACACAAAGTGACAAAGCTGATACAGACCATGTTTTTTTCAGATGTTACCCAGTCTCTGAAACACTAAACAAAACACTTTTTAAGACACTAAAACACACAGTCTTAGCACCTGACAACATCCCTCCATGATACCTACACACCGAAGCTGACTCTATAACATTATCTTATAGAAATTTGCATTAATAATTTGCATTAATATATCCTTAGAAAAACAGCATCACCAAGATCATAATTTCATAATTTTAGGCCATTTGCCATATGCCTCCTACCTCCAAAATACCGGTAAATTCACTGATAAGTAAATCCTAAGACATGTAATGAAAAACAAACTTTTGTCACAAGCACAGCATTACTTTTTACCCAGAATGACACACTGCACTCCTCTCCTGTCACAATATAGTAATTCAACAACAAATAGAACCACTTACTTACTTAGTACCTCCATCTTTGTAGACTTTTTTAATGCCTTTAACACAACAGCCCAAGACTGACATCAGCAGCACAGCAAAACAGTGGTTCAGCATATCGTTCTCAAAAATCCCAGTAAGTAAAATGGAAAGTTAGTGCCTCCTCTTTCCCACCCACCACTATAGGCATCAATTTTTGGTCTTCTTTTGTCCAATATACTTAGTGATATGTATAAAACTGTTTGGTGAAAGCCTTTGTAGCAGGTGTATAAAAGCATGCACCTCCATCGGGAAGGTATTGTGACCTTCTATAGTAGCATGAACTGCATGCCTTCACTCCAAAACTGAAGGTTTGGGCCAAAGAAAATATCCTCATAGCCAAGATGCTGGCAGGAAACAAGCAACCCTAATGGGTGTGTGAATGACAACCTATTCGGATAGCTGTCATCCTCCTGGATCTCAGAGGAGCCTTCTATAATGAAATGAATTGGATCAGGCCCAGAAAAGGGAGGCTTGATGGTTGTCAGATATGAAACCAAAAATACCGTAGGAAAAAATAGATAAGCCTTTTAATCTTAATAAAATGTAGCTGACAAGTTCATATTTATCAGTTTTAATCACCTCTACTTATAGAGGCTGCAGCAGTAACTGTGTTTTCAAAAACGTGATCTAAACATCACAAAACAGCTTAACTATATCTGTGCACTTTGAAGAGACACATTTTACACGATACCCTACCAGCCTCCTATTAGTCTATTTGATGTGATGCATACGTCCGTGTGATTTAAAAAACTAGGCCATGATTCAGAGATCTAGAACCACCTGTGCTATCTAGACAGCACCACTGTTCCCACGATTGTGATGGTGATATTTCACGATTCCGAGACATGATAAAGGTACAATGAGCAGTAGCTGATTAGTGACTCATGTTCATATCTCTGAATTCAACAATAGCATGGTTATCTGTAAACATGCTAGTGTGTCCCCATTAGCCCATGAACTGCAGTTTGACAGGCATCAACTAAAACACACACACACACCCGCGAGCGCAAACCTACACGCATACATGCACTGATACAGATGCACACTCACACATATACCCACAGTCTCTCTCTCTCTCTCTCACATGCACACACACACACACACACACACACACACACACACACACACACACACACACACACACACACTGAGACAGCTTCAAACAAGACTCTACATAAATACACATATAAACACACACATTAATATGCACAAACAGACTTGAACTACACACTGCTAGAAACAGGATTAGATAGTGGGTTATTTTTGTTTCTGAATCCCAGCCATTGCCTCTGTATTTAAAGCTTAATTATGTTTAAAGGTTTATTATTCTACACTTATAAAGTATGAGTCATCCACAAGCTGTGTGTGCTACATATGAAAATCAAGCAGCAGTTGTATATAGATTAATAAAACCAAAAATGATACCTCTACTCTGAGATAATCTTTTGTTTTATATTTCCAGTAACTATTTTATATCCATTCTACAAACCACTTTGTTACGATATCACTCACCCATTTTCTAATTTGCTTATCAAATTATTGTAATCAACATTTTGAATGCCTTGGAGAAATTCAGTAAATTAATGCAGCATTTACATGATATTAATAATAATGTAGTTTAATTTTACAAGATTTCTCACTGAGATAACTATGCTGATTCATATCTACAAAATCCAGAACTTTTATTTCCCCAGGTGGCATACATTCACTCAGGCTTTCAGTCAGTTGGTTTACAGTTCCAAGTAAAGTATTGTTCAGCTATTTCTATTGTACCTTGATAACATAATTTCATGCTTTCTTAACCCATGGAATTAAGTTTCTATCAATTAAATTTCTACTTGCTAGTACTAGTGATGGGTCTGTATTAAATCACCAAATGCTTAAAAAAGCGAATGGTGATTGATCGACCCTATGTAAGCGAAAGCTTACAATGTTGAAGTGTCAGAACAGACATTTTTTTCCAAGGGAAAAAAATCACTGTTCTAAAAAAAATAAATAAATAAAACTCAATTTCAAACAGTACATTAAGTGGGGGGCTTCGCCACCCACACTCCCCCCTACTTAAATATACCAACTCCGAGACCGTACTACAGTGCCGAAAATGGCAAAGTACCAAAGCGGCCAAGCAAATTCTTTCCCAGGGAAAGAATTCGCTTAACAGCCGCTTCGATATTTTGCATTTTCAGCCCTTTCAGTTCGACCAAGATGCATTTGAAAGAATGCATCTTCGGTCTTCTAATATAGACCCCTAGTGGTAAGTGTGTGTGTGTGTGTGTGTGTGTGTGTGTGTGTGTGTGTGTGTGTGTGTGTGTGTGTGTGTGTGTGTGTATTTGCAAATAATTTATTTAAAAATTATCTATAACTTCAGCATTTTCCATAATAATTTTACTAACCTAATTTAACATTTTTGTGTTTTTGTCAGTACAACATTTATTAAGTTTTTGGTAACCTTAGCTATGTCAGTATTATTTCTAGAAGTTAATATAATCTCTATAATCTTCTGATTATAGGCTGCAAAGTTCTTTGCATATTAGTCTTCAAAGACAGCTGTATATTTGTAAGTTATATCTTATTCTTCATGAATGATAGGATGCCCAGCTCTCTAGTTTTATTCATAGTAACAGCAGCATGTTTTAATTTTCTAGACTTGTAGCCCTTTTGGTATAAGGGGATAAAGCAATGACTATGACCCAGATGACCTGAGATTGATTAGTGGTTTGTGCTCCTGTTAGAACTGGTATGGGGGATAGATTAGGGGCCATCAAATACCTCATTCCCTTAGAGGACGGGGCACCACTGCAACAGGTGACCTGTGGGACAATGATTCATCCACCAGCCACTCCAGCAATAGTTCTGATATGGAAATATGCATTTGCATGAGATGAGCATTATGGTCCCATGGTAATATGGGTCATTCATCCCCCTGCCCAGAGAAGGGGTTAGGGCCTGTTTAATATGCCCTCATTGACAGAATACTGACAAAACCACCAACAATCCTCATGGCTGGGTAGATGATGGCCTTCTGGACAACTCTTTTTCCCCCAGTGCTGGGGATACATTATATGGAGGGGGAGTAAGTAGAATACAGCTGGGAAAAGTTTGCTGGATGGCAGTATGGGAGCAAAAACACCTAGAAAATGTTGCTTCCAGGAATAGACTCTAGCACCCCAAAGCCCTATTTAGGATAAACAGGGCACCAGAAAATCAATGAATTTATGAATTTTCTTCAGTACATTTTAACTAACAGCACATTAATGTCATATCACATTATGCATTTACACCTTCATTCTAGCCATTATGATATGTGTACATAACCCTTTTATAGAGGCTGGATTTTGACAAGTTTTTACAAGCAATAGATGGTGCCTCCTGATTGGTTGAGTTTACTCAGTCACTGTAATAGAGAAAACATCAAGCAGCCAGTATTCAGAATAAAACACTTAGATACTTAACATAATGATGGATCTGAATGAGCAGGTCAGTCATCATTAACTGCAAGACTAGTACTGCCAGGAAGGCAGCTCAGCATTTATACATTCCTTAGGCTAATAAACCCTTCCTCTTTATCCACAATGCTCTGGGTAAAGACCTTCCTCTCCTGAGCTCTTGTATCCTGTGCAAAGCAAACAGAGCAATGACAAGTCCCAATGTCAAATCAGCAAAATTGCTGGAGAAAGGGTGCTGGCTATGTTAACAGAGAAGGACCTGCTCATCCAGATCTATTATTAGGGTAAGTCCATAACATTGATGTAGTACATGCAGTGACGTAATTACACCCCGATATCACGAAAAAGACAAAGTAGTTAAGCACGTCTGTAGTGTGAGAGCTAATCTTAACCTATGGATGCTGAGCACCACCCTAAGTGCTGTTACTATCAGCTTGTTAAGTCTGGGCTTTGTGCTGGGCACTAAGACCTGACAGTGCCTGCCAAAAAAGTACAGCAGTAGAATTTAAAATGGCTTCCTTTCTGCCTGCTGGCCATGACAGTAAACTCTCCCTGACTTTAACTCAGAATCTTGCCCTGAGGTAAGATGCTTGCTACTGTCTGCTTGACAGTGCTAACTAAGTGCTTTATGACTTTGCAAGCCAGCAAAATTGCACCTTTTTCTCTGTAACTAGTAGTGCATGGAGCAAAAAGCTCTGTGAATTTCAACGAATTATGATCGGGTTTCTGATCCTAACCTACTATGTTGTGTTCCCAGTATGGATGCCAAGCTTCACCTAAAGAGTATTTATTGGCATCCATGTCTCAAACAAGAGATCTAGACAGGAAGATCTTCTAATGATGCATTGCATGTAAAGTGAATGGGTTTATGATCGGAGACTCAGTCATAATCCACTCTATTTATTAAGAGGTTCATCTTTTTTAATTGCAGAACAGAGTCCTGGGTCCATTTTTGGGTGGTCTCCCAAGTGAGAATCTATTTCTGATAACTGAAGCCCAGAAGGAAAACCTATCAAATCCACTTGGCTTATAGCGCCTTGCAAATGTACTTAAGGAAAGCCGAGTAGCTGTTGTACAAACGTCATCAAAGTTGTACTGCAGAAAACGACCCAAGAAATAGACGCTGCTGACATTCAGAAAGGAATGATTTATTGTCCCTTTCATAACAAAGATTAATGCCATCTATTAACCACTACCTTGAGTTGCTTTAGATACCTCATAACCAAGTTAATTTTTAGAAAATGATCCAAATAATCGACGGTCTTTTTCTGAAAGATTTAGTTTTGTCTACAGAGAGCATTAGCTGTCTATGAACATCCATACAATGCAATAAATATTGTCCTCTGTATAGCTGAAAAAGAAGGCAGACAAGTGAGCTGACTGATTTAAATTTCTTTCCCTGACTGCCTTAAAAGTGCAAAAATTGGTACACATGAATGCAATACCTTTGTGGGAAAAAAAATAGGCAAGGAGTGTCTAGAGGCAAAGCTTATAACTCTGTAACTCTTTCAGATGAAACAATAAGAACTAGAGAATGACTTTCCAACGCAAAATGTTTATGTCTGCAAAAGAATTTGGTTCAAAAGGAGGAATGGTGAGCTTCTCCAAAACTGAATACCAACCCCAAGGTGGGATGGCCTCAGAAGATAGTCTCCCTGTAAAATTGTTTTACATACTTTTAAAGATTCTAAGGACATAGAGTGAAATCTTTAATGAAAATTAGACATCGCTGAAAGATGTACTTTAATGGAGGAATAAATTAAACCTTCATCAAATGTTTGCAAAATTTAATCCAAAACTGAAGGAATATAAACTGTGTGCGATTCTGGTCCCATAGGTGAGGCCTAAATGGAAACACATACCCTTTTGCTCTTATAGTTTTTTCAGGTATTGGGCTTTAGTGCAGCAGTGAAACCCGGGTTTATCTCTGGCCATTAATGGAACAAGAGAAACAATGTGGTTAGACATTGGGCTGAAGATCAAGACAGTGCATGCCTAAAGGATTGGAAAGTAAGGCCCTGAAGGCCCTTTGTCAGAGAGGTTTCTCGAAAAATTGAAAAACAGCAATAATAGCAAAGATTATTTTTTAAAGTAAGTGAAGAAGAAAAATAGCAATAGCAACAATAATGCTAAAAATGTAAACAATGAAAGGAGAGTAAATGTCGAAAGCCTGGAGAGTAAACAAGAAAACAGGAACAAAATATTCAATTATGTAAACAAAACAATCAGAATGCATGACCCAACGTCGGCTTCAGAAGAGTAAATAAGTGTTATTAAAAGGAAGTGTGTGTCATCTTACAGATTATAACCTGAAAAAAATTACAACAAAAGAAATTTGAAGCCTGGATCATTTTTCTGATGCATATTGGCTGTTAATGCAGCAAGAGATGTGGACAGGAAGATCATTAAATGGAGCATTATAGATAAAGGGTGTGGTTTTAGTAACATAGGAAAAGTCAGAATGCAAAGCTGCCAAAGGCCTAGCAGCATTAACCCTGCAGTTAATGAGGATATGCTTTCTTACACCAGATTTCCAGTCCTCTGAGATGTTTAAGAAGGCTAGCTTTCTGGACAATGCTGTTGGCCTAATATCATGCCAAAGTGGATATTTTGGAGGGTATAGTTATATGACTTATAATTCAGAAAGCAGTTATCTTGCTGTCATGCTTTTTTTTCTCAAATTCAAGCTGATTTCTTATTGTTTACGTTTTAAAGCTATAGTTATTATTATTTTCTAAGAAGGATAGCTAGGGTTAGGCAAGCCTTGATTTTTTTCAAACAAAAGCCAAGCCAGAGTTTCCTAGTTTGGCTCCCAATGTGCATCAAAAGCTGAGGTGACACACAGTTGTTTGTGGACTCTTTCTGTCCTGCTGCATAGCCTCACGGAGGTATAACCATGCCATATTTATTTTAGCTAACTCTCCTTTCAGGAGTCTTATCAAAACGTTTTTACCTACTCTTAGATGACATACTGTGCAATTTGCATGCTGTATTATATTGTCCTTTGTCCTGTAATGTTTCTGTTCTTCGTTAACCTGCTGATCCTCATTCATAAAGCTCTCTGCATTTCTTTCAGCAAAACCCCATATCAACCATGTCCTTCTTTGTTGTACAAACCACAGATAACCTTTTAGCAGTCTTGCTCCATACATTCTGGCACTTTCATTGCAAGTTATGCATTTTAGTCCCTCGTTTCCATTCATATGTTCTTCCTCGGCACATTTTGAACATTTTGTTTAGTTTCCCTTATAGAAAAACATTTAATTATCCTTTATATGCCATGCGCATTGGCAAATGCCCTTCATGTATATTTTTTTCAAGGATAACCTTCACACAGTGAGTTTCTATCCACTGCAGTCTTGCTTCCTTCATGACATACAAAACTTACTATGTACACTGATAAGAATATGAATTCAAACCTTTCATTGATTCTTTTATTTACAGTGTCCAGATGAATCCTGTCAAGTTTTTGAGTAAGAACCATCTTTGCAGTCTCCATACCTTACCTGGTGTTTATATCTCAGTAACCGTTCTTCCAGGAACAGTGTGCTCAGTTAACTCCTTTAGTGACAAACACTGTTAATGCTTCCTCTGTTCCTATCGCCTTTATCCTGTTTCTTTTTTTTTACATTCCATCTCCTTCTAATGCATACAGCTCTTCCCCTCCTATTTCTATAGCCAACTTGATCTGATCTAGGTCAGTGTTGCTTTCCCTCACAATCTCATTGACTCCATGTGATCAAATTCTGCTGTGTTGATTCACCACCACTAGGTTCCAGTTGGCAGTTTCTTAGATGTAAGCTTTTAATTTGCCATGCCATACAAGACCATTGCTGGTCACTCATGAGAAGGATGCTACCTCTTAAGGTTCGTTCACAAGTTTTCTCCAACTGATGATGGAATGAATTGGGAAGAAATAACAGGGCATTATGTGGCACTAAATCTAAACAAGTCCGTCATAAAAATGCAAACAACAGTTTGCATAAGGATATATGTCCCCATACTTTCCACTAGGTACAATGGTATAGTACAAACATCCCAAACAGAGTTCCATATAGTATTCCATATGCATAGAGTAACACTGCAGTGTATATGATACTGTATGGTACAGAACAAACAGGTATCACACGCCACACTGCAAGGTTATGCATTTCAAATACAAGACACAACCTTAGATAGATAATTCATTCATTCTCCAGTTACCTGTTTAATCCAGTTCAGGTTTAGGGGAGAGCTGTAGACACTGGATGGACATACCGACTCTGCACAGATGGCACTAAATTCAGAAACAGAAATGTGGAATCAAGTTCTGTGAGACAGCAATTCTTTTTGCTGCACCATGTGTCATCAGTGCTAACATGAATAGGAAGAGAACAGTACAGGAATCATATAGCCTCTGAGGTAATTAATGGGCCAGCTGCCTTTGTGGGCCATTCTAAACCTAGACACTTTTCAAAATTGAGAACCAAACCCTGCACCTTTAGTCTGTGTGGTGAACACCTTAACCATTATACCAACCCAAAACCCCTTTTTGTGGAGCAGTATGCAAAAATATTTCCAGGAAGTCATTATCACGGAAGGTTTGTTTATAGAACTGTGTAAGAATCAATACATAAATGTGCTAATGGTATCAGATATGTATATAACATACATGGAACACTGTTGCCAGAGCCATGCAGTTCAGAGCACAATAGTGCAGCAGACTGTCACAAGAAAACAGAGATGGTATTAATAGCAACCAAGTGATAAGGAAATGGGGAGTAAAAAAGTCAAGCAAAAATAAGACAGACTAAGGAGAAGGGGTCTTTAAGAAAAATAAGGGAATTAGAAAATAATAAAATGGAATAGAAAGAAAGGTAAATATTCAACAGAAGGAAGCATTCATGGAGTAGGCAAGCACATAAACTCAGAGGTAGGAAAATCAACAAATTTATGTATAGAGGGCAAACTAAAATACTAACTGTGTGAAAAAGGAGGGAGAATACATGCAGCAAATGTTTGTGTTTCAGGAAATGATGACTCGGTGCTGGAGGGAAACATGCATCACAATTCCTTGACTTCATCAGTTCTAACACACTAGACCAGCTCATCCCCCACAAGGAGAGATAACATTCTGGACTTGGTTCTCACCAACATAGGTGACTATAGTATGTTCTTCCCTGGTAAGATCAGATCATCGGTCTGTCTCATTTGAAGTTTCTACCCCACCCAACCCTACCCCCCAGCCGTAACAGGCTAAAAAACTTCTCAAAAGCTGACTACAACCTCCTAAGGGAGGGTATCAGTAGCATCACACCACCGTCCCCTCAGAGGATACAGACAACTATGCTGACAGTACATCAATGCAGTATACAAGCACCTGTACAACTGCATGGATGCAGCCATACCCAAAAGAGAATCCTGCTCCTCAAGGAAACACAAACCTGTCCGGTGGACATCCTCTATCAACAGGCTTTACAACAAAAGGAAGAAACTGTTGTCCAAGGTAAAAAGGAACAAATTCCAAATTGGAAAAACTCCCTCCTTAGCCTCACCAAGCAAATTAGATCAATAGTGAAATCCTCCAAGCCAATTATGAATTGAAACTAGCCTCCAAAACAAAGGGAAACCACAAAGTCTTCTTTAGTTACGTCAAAAATCTCTATGGCAAAGCTCAGGATTGTTCCAAATTAGTACTTAATGGTATCACTTACACTACTCCTGTTGACTTAGTCAACCTGCTAGCAGATAGATTCAGTGCAAATGTCACTCCCTGACCCCCCAAGGCCATTTTGACATCACCAGTACTTGTCCTGCACCTCACATCTTCATAGATTAAGTGTTAAAGGCCCTATCCAAGGCAAAGAACACAGCTTCCATGGGACCTGATAGTATCCCAGGCTGTATTCTGCACCATCTCCAACAAGAACTAGCTTCACCATTGAGCACCTTATTCAACCACAGCCTAAGTACAGTCTTCATTCCAGCAGAATGGAGAACTGCCATTGTCATCCCCTTGCACATAGGTAGTGCCACTACTGACCCTGGAAACTATCACCCCATTAGCTTGACAAGTCTGATCTGTAAGGCTATGGACCGTATTATTATGGATCTCATAAATAAGGACATAGGCAATATCCAAGCACTTGACCCTACCCAGTTCGGATTCGTCAAGGGCAGAATTTGCCCGTTGAACCTGGTTGACCTCTTTGAAACTTTGACACAATCCCCAACTTGGGCATCATCAAAAAGCTAACACAACTTGGCTTAAATCCCTATCTCATCAGGTGGGTGGCCAACTGGTTCACCAATTGGACCCACAAGGTCAAAATAGGTGCCTCCAACTCCGACAACAGACCTGTCACTAGTGGGTCCCCAGGGATCTGTCCTATTAACCCTACTGTTTGGCATCTACTTTTCAAAGGTCCAGGCAAAGAGAAAATGCCTGTGGCTGACCAAGTTTGCAGATGACTGTAAGTTGGGTGCTGTCATTGACTCCTCAAATGATGTTAACATACTGCAAGAGGGTCTCACAGCAACAAATGACTGATGCCAAAGTCATGGCCTTAAGTTAAAAGCAAAAAATGTATTATCATACCATTCAGCAAAAACATGGCCCCAACTGATTACCATATCAGTGATAACTCCCTAAGCACACAACCTGTGGTGAGAGACATGGGTACTCAGGTTGACAACAATCTCATATTCGACCATCATGTAACGGCAATTGTCAGAAAAGCATTTTACTTGGTTCATCTAATAAGTAAAGGGATTGCATCCAGAAAAAAGGAGGTTATTACCTCTCTATACTCCTCTCTCATTAGGCCAATAATTAAGTATAATACCCCGTTTGGAATGTACCTCTCCAAGCATCTGCATCAACTGGAAATGTCACAGAACTAAGTAACAAAGAGAATCCATGGATTCCAGCACCTGTCCTATGTGATCAGGCTCAAATCACTATCACTAGAGGCTGCAATGTCTCGGAATGGACTTCCCATACAAGTCAAACAGAGTACCTCATTGACGCTCTTCACGGTCAACCTTGACAAGTGGATGGGAAACCAGACATTTGTCCCAGGGGTTCCACCTGTGTCCCTCATCGACAGGTGCTGACTGGGGTTTCTTTTCTTGGGGATAAACTCTTGGCTAGGCTTGCAAGGGCCTCAAGGCCATTGGCCTAGTAACCTCCTATGATCCTACAGTGATGGCCCCAAAATAAATGAAAAGGATCCTGTTGTAAATAATATCACAAATATATGAGAAGATTTATTTTTCTTACAAAATTGAAGCTGATAAAGAAAGAGTCTAAAGACCTACAAAGAGTCAAAAGAAATTGATGTTTTAGTAAGTTTCAAGCATTTTTTACTGTTGAAAGAAGTATGTTCTGGAATAATAAATGGGACATGACATTTTAACTGGAAAGATGAAACAGTTTAAGATCTTAACTGAAGAAATGTTAATGTCAAACCTAGACAAGTAAAAGATGAAGAATTTCAGACAACTGAGACTTATGCTCTACTGCCAAAAGGAAATAAAGAGAGGGGAGGGGGAGTGAGCTCTAACATGAAACAGAGCCTTACTTATACACGGTTAAGAGCATCAGAATGACATATTTTTTCAACTGAAAAGTAAAAAATGAAAAGTAAAAAATATACTGATTAGACATGTTTGTAATAAATTCTTAATGAAATCAAAATTAAATCAAAAATAAAAAAGTTACAGAAGCAAATTTTTTGCTTACTCAAGAAAGGTTCTGAAAACTTGCATAGACTATGGCCAGAATTCAGAAACTACAGCTCTCAGTAACCTTTCTGCACTCAGAGAAAGCCTCTCCACAGTGCTTTTGCATAACAACATGAAGCACTGTGGTGGGCTGTCTCTGCAGCTGTGCTAGATTCTAAAGATGCATTCCAGGGGAGAGGCATATGGGAATTAGCCATGTGGCCTGCCCAAAACTGCCTGCCATAAGGCGTTTACACAGCCAAGCAATTCAGAGAATCACTCAGCTGTATGAATTAGCATGCACGGCCAAAAGGTCATGTTCATCCATCCCATTAAATTTAAGTGTTGGGGAGTTCAGTGGTCAGGTAGTGTGTTAAAGAGTGTGTGCATGTGACTTTGTGAGGGGTTTCATGTGTGAGTGTATGTCTGCCTGGGATGTCACAATAGGGGGTTAGTGAGGGGTAGTTTAGGTGTGTGTTGTATGGCTGAATGGGTGTGTGTGTCAGTGAGTGTGTGTGAATAGGGACCCACGCACAAGTATACGAGGGTGTGTGTGTGTGTGTGTGTGTAGCTAGGTTGGGGCGGCTGCCATATTTCTACACACTTGTAGACTAACAAGCAAAGCCTGCAATATTAGAACACCAACAATGTAGGTCAGGGAAATCACTAGCCACCAGGGAGAGGTCACATGCCCTCATCCCTCCAGTACAGCTATTTTGAGAGTGTACCTTTAACTCCCAGTGGGTGTAGTTTGAGCCTTTAAAAAAACAAAGTTATCACTTTACATTTCTAACAAATACTCATTGACAGAGGTCAAATATCAATACAGTTGTGTTTTCCATCATGTATGCTTCAAGATAAAATATTGTGATACCTTGTATGTAGCACGGTTTTGGAATTATTAATGCAAATATGAACAAGCAATATTTGATGCCTACAGATGCAGTAGGTGGTAACTGCAGAAATGCCTGGAGGAAGGAGCACTCGGCTGTAATGAGTTAATAGCACTTATAAAAGATGTGAGTTGGAGGAAACACTAGACATCAGGGAAAACTAGTATTCACTACATTGTCTTAATGGCACTTATACAAGACTTTGGCAGGGGAACACACTAGGGACCAGGGATACTCTGTAAAAAGTGTCTTAAAAGAGTTTAATTAAAAAAAAACACAATGTGGAGTGGGGAAACCACTAGACACCACATATACTTTAAACAGCCTTAAAGGCACTGAAAAGGACTAACTCTGCACCCTCCCACTGCCCACAGAGGATATTAGTCTGCTGTACCAAAGACTTAATGTGGGCAATATATAACACTTGAAAAAGTAAATAACTAAGAAGTGGGGGAGGCTTCAAACTCTGCAGCCTTCCAATAGGAAACATCAGTATTAACCTACAGCACTAACTGAGAAGTTAGTACAGCAAGAATTTTTTTTAAGCTATAGTGTGGATCTCAGACATTTTTCAATGCCTCTAACAGTTTGTGAGTTATGAGGGAGAGGGACAGGGTACATAAGGTGTACGTTTCAATCTCATAGTGCAAGACAACTGGACACACCCACACCTAATACTGGGACAAAAAAAATCGGGGACAGATTTTATATATTCAGTCTACAAACTTAGAAAGTTACTAGAATAACAGAGGTTGCCTTAGTATGCTTTACTGAAGGACATGAAGTCTGAAACTAAGATCTGGCATTTATGACCAACTATAATCATCCGTGACTTATGAGGGCAGGTCACAAGAGACATTACTGACATTCTGTCAACACAGGGACAGGTGTGTGTGTGTGTGTGTGTGTGTGTGTGTGTGTGTGTGTGTGTGTGTGTGTGTGTGTGTGTGTGTGTGTGTGTGTGTGTGTGTGTGTGTGTGTATGAGTGTGTGTGTGTGTGTGTGTGTGTGTGTGTGTGTGTGTGTGTGTGTGTGTGTGTGTGTGTGTGTATGTTTTCCTGGGTGCACTTGTATTGAAGAGATAATTACATGAATACCTGTGCCAACACAATGCATGGGCCAACATTGTAAACTGCTACATGAAAGCACTGATCTGCACTCACAGAAGTGACATGCAAATTAGCCAGTAATGATGTCTTTCTTCATCTTGGCTACTGTAACTCTGAATTGCAAAATACCTCTTTGAGAAACCAGGCCCTTTTTATCACAGCACTTTTTGCGAGTACTGTTTTTTTTCTGAACCCCCAAGTACATCTTGATTTCAGTAATGTGCAATTAAATTAAAAAAAGTAATGTTAATGGACTTTAAGAAAATATTCCTGCATCATGTTACATGAATTTGCATGAAAAGCAGCCACTCATACCATGTGTGTGTGATTCAGAAACCCACGTACCTCTAATGAGGAGCTCCAAACAGCAGGGTTGAGCATGGTATATGCTAATTGACATATAATAACATGGAAATGAGCAACATTATTAAAATGAGCAGCTCAGGGAATGCAAATGAGGCAAAACAAGATGGCAGACAATTCATAAATATGTAAAAGTCATGCAGCAAAGTTGCGCTTACTGTATAATTAAACTTGGATGAATGTTTGCTTTCATGCAAAGGGAAGTGATAAATAAAGTTAGAGGTTGCCACAAGATTAGTAAATGTGCATCTGCAAGAGGTTCTTATCACAAGTATGTCTAGCATGCATGTCATCACCAGTGTAGGCACCGGGTCATCTGACCACATTTAACATTTCATGGACTCCACAAAACCAACCTTGTGGGCTGGTACATTGGGGATAGGAACACCATGCAAGAAATTGTGAACATTATGTCAGCCTCATCTGCAGCCCCATGGGAGTCATGTAGTACCTATCTTGGTGAATAATAAAGTGTGTGTGGCTTTCCATATATTAGCTACAGGGAAGTGTTAGTGACCTACTAGGGACACAGTGGTGAAATCTCAGGCATCTACTTTGAGACTACTCCCTCAATTTCTCTATGCTATGCTTTAACATGTGGCTGATCATTATTTGCCTTCCAAGTACCACACAGGAGAGAGGTAACACCACATGGGAATTCTGTGATATAGCCTATTTCCCTGAGATACTGGGAGCCAGGGACTGCACCTACATTACAATACACTTGTCCATTCATCCATCCTCAACCCCTTTTCCCGTTTTGCACATGGGGTCGGGGAGTCACTTCAACAGTGACAATCATCTCGAGCCAAAATTTGCACCGTGGGGTAGCTAGCCCTGCATCGGTAGTTCAGCCATACCCCTCACTCACACCTACGGCCAATTTAGAGTGTCCAATCCACCTACAGCATGTCTTTGGAATTGGGGAGGATACAGGAGCATTCAGAAGAAACCCATGGAACTGTAGGGAGAGCATGCAGACTCCGCACAAGAGGCACCCTAGGCAAGAATCAAACTGGAGATCTTCTTGCTGCGAGGCAACAATGCTAACATGTACCCACATTGAAATAAAGGTACCACCTGGTAAACTGGGAAGGAGGTATGTGAAATGTAAAGGTCATCACTCCATCAACTGCTGATGCCCCCATCTTGTGGAATGAACAGGGTATCATGCATGCCCTGGATCTGTCCATTATGAGAGGCTGCAGATTCTCCAACATCCGACTTTTTGGGCACTTATCATGACTCCCACAGATGGCACACCTGTGACCTGTACTAAAGTTTTGTGAGGTATACCTTCTCCCAGGGTCATCCTGTTGATGATGCTGGAATGCTGGCTGATGAAGCCTATTGGAAATTCATAAAAATTAAATGAGGTACAACCTTGCCTAATCACAAACATGAAACATTAGTGAGCATGTGTTTTGGCTGCAGAAGACATGTTTTTTTTCTGTCAGGATTCATCCGGAAGTACAGTGCAGTATGACCCTGGCACTTGTCCAAAGTACTTTCAGTATGTACAGTGTTACATAATATTATACATAGGAGGCAATTACAGCAGGGTGGGAACGTGTAGGAGCAGCAGTCCCCAGCACACCAGCCAAAGGGAGCAGAGTCAGATATGGAATCAGTCAGGGAGCCAGCATGCTGACATTGAAAAGTTAGACGACAACTATTATTAAGTCATCATATTCTGAGTCCAAACTTAAGCAGCTGATACCATGGTTCGACAAGCATCTGATACCATGGTCTGACCTGGCAACTGTAATTCATGTGCGGTCATTGTCCTTGCTTGACTCTTGCTGTTCCCTGTACCTTGAGGTGTTGAGCACTGATTTTACTTTCCTTGTATTCTATGTTGACAGGAATGTACCAATATGAACATGTCACCCCAACACTGGAGCACTTAGCTCAAGGACATCTAGGTCTCACCCCAAAGAATGAATGGGCTGATTGAGTACAGCAGCCATCAGGTCAGCAGTCTTTCAGGAGATAAAAAAAATTGCACCAAGTTCAACCTCAAAGGGATATCCACAAACCCCAAAAGGCCAAGTCTTCTTCAGATGCCAAAAGCATTGCTGTTAAAAACAAATAATGCTGATGGCAAAGTTGACATCAAAGCAGTTGTCTTAACAGGCAGTGGTCTCAACATCAAAACCTCAGCTGACATCTACCAAACTCAATATCTGCCCCATATGGTTTGACTCTAGCCTCCTCGGGACTACTGCTGATATGGAGGATAGTGAGGAAAACCAGGAAGATTTTTCTGAAATGGTAGAAATTAACAAAGTGCCTCTATCTACCCTGCTACTGGGGGGGGGTGAGGCAAAAGACATCCTTTGTTGGACCTTTAAAAAAGTTCTCCATCAACTTTTCATAGTCCTTTTAGGTAGAGGTAAGAAGTAGCATCTGGAAGATCTTTGCTGGCAATGGCCTTGAGACCCAGATTTTCCATGCCTCAGAATTAATAAGATAAGTCGCATTGTACTTTTTGTTAATACCACTACTGGTAATTTAGACACACCAGCACGTGAATAAATAGAAGTCAATTTTTCCTCCATTCTACGTTTTTAAGATTGAAGACCTGACCAGGTTTCCCTTACGTGGACAGTTTTATGTTTATTCTTTTTGTTTTTGTCTTTGTGAGAATCATCCCTAACAACAACAAGTTTGGCTATTGAAGTCAAGGGAGCTGACCCTGAAATGCTGCTCAAGATGAAAGCTCACTGTGGCTGGATGGTGAACCCTTCTCCATTCTAAACAATTTCACCTTACTTTTTTCTGTTTCTTACAGAAGCTAGATTAAAGAGTTTACAGATATCACAATCTGTAATCGATATAAAAGGAAAGTTTGTACTGGAGTAGGATTTTATATCCCCATTTGCATTTTTAAACAATTTATTCTCCATAATGAAGCGATTGCAGAAATCAATTTCAGCTTCAACAATAGTGAACAATAACAGTTAAAGCCTTCAAAAATCACGACGACAACAAGATAACAGAGCAAACCGAAACGGCAAAGTAATAAAAACCCTAAAGGCCCTAAAGGGACATTTCACTTTGGTAAAACTACTAAGAACAAAATCTAAAAATGGACATTTCTGATCAAATTTAACATCTGAAAAACAAGACAGTCAAAACAAGCATACTGTGATTAAAAAAAATTAAAATGTGAACATTTTTCTCATAAAGAGATACTCAGTGTAACAAGGGGGCATTTCTCTGCTGTTTCTGGCTCACCATATGGGAAAAGAGATTTGGACTTGAATCTCTTTTACAAACCATTATTGATAAGAAAAGGAAGGGCAGTATCTAGGAAAGCCCTAATGTTGACAATGATGCACCTCCTAAAACATTAATCCATTCATTTTGTGGTAGTTTACCAAGTAAAAAATGGGCAGGGATTTACGACACTTTTTTAAAGCATCACATTGTCACATATTTTAACTTCCCTAGCCAGCTGTTACATTATAATAGTTGAATGGCCATTGATTTACCTCACATTTCCACATTATCATAACTGTAGCAGCTTAGATGACACTGAGGTGAAAAAAATCATTGTATGGTGGCCTGTTTTATACTGGTGATAGCACTAGCCTCATATGGAATTCTGGTTAGCTGAATTTAAAGGGCATCTGTCCTTTGAAACAGGAGACTGATTTTACAGCCATCACCTAGCACATGACAGAAACTGGAAGATGACATAAGAAATACTCTTAACTGTGAGTGCTGGAGACAGTTGTTGCTCTACAAGTGCGGAGTTGATTCAATGGCCTGTGGCTAACAAATAATGTTCCTGACAACAGAATCATAACAAGTGTAGAATGACAATTTGAGCAAGCATCAAACCTCTTCAGAATTATATGAAGGCAGTATTGGGCTACCCTCGCAGCCCCATGCAGAACTTTGGCAGCATAGTGAGCACCAGCAGATATTAATTACAACCCTTTACACACTGCTGAGAAAGTGGAACAGTCCATCTCTGAGGTGAGAAACAATTCCATTCAAACATCAAGGCTACAGTTAACTTAAGCAGTCAAACCATGTGGTGGATTACACTTATTTTAACAGTGAGTATGTGAGTTATATGTATAGTAAGAGAAAATGCGTTTTCCTTTTAATATTAATTAACAGAATTATTAACAAGAAAAATTTACAAGTTCAAAGTAAATGATACTCGGTTACCTTTAATACTTTTCATCAACAGTACACCTTGTCCTCCAAGATGTATTATTAAAGTACAGTTGTTCTTTATGTTTCTACGAGCGCACGCACACATACACACACACACACACACACACACACACACACCTACCTCACTTAAAAGAAATATGAGAGTATGGGTGGCCTTTACAACTTGCTTTAAATTAGTTATGTCATTTATATGAACTAGTGGGCTTACAACATGCATAACCCTACTAATATGTATTTTCCACCAGCAGGTTATGGATGACTGATAAATTAACTAATCGTTTACTGAACTTCTTCATTTTCCCCCAAGGGGATGGTCAACCAGTCTTCCTCTGAGCATTAACAGCACCATGACATGTCTTCCAAGAAGACACAAGTTAATTTTCCTAGAATCTTTGCTATGTTTTCCTTATATTCAAGATGTACCATGAGCTAAATGAATACACATCCACTGCATTAGGTCAACATATACATCAAGTAAACTTTCTAAGGTAAGATAAGATATCAAACACTGCTACCCAGCATCCATTTTACAGGTAATGAAAGTTTAATTAAAAATGTAACAAAGTTAAGTGATGGATAAATTAATGTAGATCATTAATAATAGACCAGTAGTAGGTGTTGGTGTATGGAACCATGCAGGCCCAAAGCATAAATGATTTGAGTTAAGCTTGCATGAGAGCACATGCACTTAGTCATAATGATTTACTTTTAATGCAAGCAGCAGACAAGAGAGTTATCTGAAGCCCTGTGAGAGTAAGTGTAATGGAAGGTGGGGTAAGCCTCTTCTCACTTTATATGTGCTGTTACTGCTAACCTTTTGGAGATCACCAAGAACAGAAGGCTTTAAGAAGCACTGGAATTTATGTTCAGTAAAGTGTATAGTCACACAGGCACCAGCAATAAGCATAATCACCAGAGCTAGACCTTGTCAGCTGACTGAAGATCTCTGTGGCATATCTGTTCAGCTGACTGAAGATCTCTGTGCAAATATGGTTGACTTTGAGGATTTTTTTCTCTTCCCTTTAACTGCACCTGGCTAGATCTTGTTACAAACATCTGTCTCATCACTCTTTTGTATTTGAAACCCAATTTCTTACCTGACTGATTTTGCTGTGACTTCTATTTATTAACTAATAAATGTACAATATTTTGGTTTACTGAAGTTGCATACTTCCTTACTGGTTAGCTATGGTGGCACAGTGGTTAGCTTTGATGTCTCACAGTAAGAGGTTCACTGATTCGATTCTTGGCTAGGGTACAATCTGTGTGGAGTCGGCCTGTCCAACGTGTGTTCACTTGGGTTTTCTCCTGCTGCTCTGGATTTCTGCTCTGTATTCCTCCCACATTCAAAAGACATACAGTAGATATAAACTCTAATTGTCCATAGGTGTGAGTGCATGCATGCGTGTGACAAGTCTGTAAGAACAGCAGCAGTAAGGCTAGACCCCCGGTGGTGTGAGTATTGGTTCTAGAAGATGGCTACTGTTGACGTGACACCCCCAACCCACATGGGAAAAAGGGGGTTATGGATAGATGTATATGTATACAATCACCTTTGTGGGAAGCAAGAGTTAGTTTAAAACCCTTTATTGGAGTATTTACATTTTTATGCAGATGAAGATGAAAAGTATAATAACATCTTAAAATGCTGGTTTAAGTACTTATTATTGCCACACTATAATTTTTGCATTGTTTATCACATACCTCTCAACTGTCTACATTTTCAGAGAATGTCCAGATTTTTGCCTCATGTATTCCTCTTAAAATGTGTGTTTTTTGACAAATCAGTGAGGATTGAAGTCATTAAATAATGACATACATTCAAGTTTCTGACTTCATATCCTTCAGAAAATAAATGTTAACACAAATCCTTTTATTTTAGAAACTTTTTAAGTTTATAAAAGTGATATTTAAAATCTGCCCCTATTTTCTGCCTTTGTTCCCTATTATTTTAGTCTTCATCCAGATTTCTTGCACTTGAGAGGAATGCATATTATCCCTGTTAGTGTACTTGAAGTAACCACCATGAGAGTCTTCTGTATTTGCATTTATTATAGGAAACTCAATGAGTTTCAAGGTATCACATAAAACATACCTGCTATAGCAGAATTGAAGAAGCTGTGCGTAAGGCAAAAATGGCAATAGTATATTGTACCAGGTCAAATCTTTGAAAAGGAAATGTATCTAATTTCTTAAATTTTACTCAAATCTGCCCACAAGCACCTTCCAAAAAGGCTGTCTTTAGTTAGGAATGTTTGCCTGACCTCCACAAAAGAAACATGGAACTGAGGTGTAACACTTCCACTACTAGACAGATCTGCTAAATAAGCACAGAAAAACATCTTGGGGAAACAGAAGATTCCTAGAGAAAAAAAATATGAGATAAACTTAGAATATCACATCCAAACACAAGATATCCTATATAAAATATTTAACTGTCATTTCAGTGTGGTCAAATAAATATGCTATTACTACAGTGGTCTTGTTCTCCCTTTTATTTTGTCTGCCTTGTTCTCCTTTTTATATTGTTCATCTGACAGTAAATTTGTGTCCTTAACAACAGTAGTTGCAAATGTTGGGATCTACCATGTAGTGAATTTAAATCTGAGAATTTGCTCCAACAAATGTTCCAAAAATGGAATTATGTCATAGCCAATAGTACAGAATAGTCCGAACAAATAAGGAAAGGATATTGACAAGCAGATAAGTACAGCCATTAGACTGCAAAAGTAGCAGTGGCATAAGCGATCGCTACACAAAATGTATGAGCACAAACTTGTTGGAAATATGCACTGGCCAAAACACCAAGAATCAAGTGCCCAGTGAACTTTGTCTACGGCAGAATGTCTCCATAGGTAGATACCAAGTTTGCAGTCCCGGTGACCATTGAGGAGCCTAGCCCAAATTCCCACTTGCATCTAAACACTGTCTGGTTAAGTGACTTAATCAAGATCAAGATCACACAGAAGGCAAATGAGGGCTAAACAGTATCAAACACTGTACCACACAAACTATAGGTTACAGCCTTAACCCTCTGTGACAACCGTTACTTGGGCTGAGGTATCTTGTAGCTAAACCCTAGTGGTATGTAGCTGAAGAATGTTAATACTCAGGCATGGTGGTAGCTACTAATGTCTTGTATACGTGAATATGCCCAGGGCCACATGCATAGCTGCCTCCCTACCCACATAAAGGATCACCAAAGCCAACAGTTGTCATCATTCTGTCCAGCTACAAACTTAACACTGAGCAGCACTGCACATGTCCTGCCTAAGTGCCACACTGGCCATAATGCAGCTACTTCTTCATAATCTCTAATTATCATCAACCCCTCTCCACTACTACCTCTACCTCCCTTTTACCTGGACCTCCTCATAATCTGTAACCATCTTCATCATGGAATTACTTCACCATTTCCTACTCAATATCTATTTTCAGCTGATTCCATTTGAAAGTAACTACACAATATAAGTTTCATACTGGCTAATATCTTACTGCAGTCTTCATTTAAGTCTCATGTTTTCATTAACTGTTATATTATTACAGTTCTATGTATGTTCATTTACTACTCTATGTATGTACCTATATTTTTTGATTAACTATCTTATCATTACTAGTTTATATATATATATATATATATATATATATATATATATATATGTGTGTACAGTTACTATTCTATGTACATACATTTTTATTTTTAACTGCCATATCATTACTAGTCTATGTATCTAAGTACATTTATTATGTAAATCTTGTATAATTGCCTTCTTCTCATTCTGTAAAATCAAGGATTTCTCCCCGGGCCTCCACTGAAAATGGGACTTGTGTCCAGTCAGACTTTGCCAGTAAACAAAAGTAAAAAAGAAATAAATATAATATACATACATATAAATATATATGTATATATGTGTGTGTGTGTGTGTGTGTGTGTGTGTGTGTGTGTGTGTGTGTGTGTGTGTGTGTGTGTGTGTGTGTGTGTATATATATATATATATATATATATATATATATATATATATATCTATATACACATACGGACCAGATTACTAAGGGGGCTGATGGAGCAGCAGTCCCAGGCCCACTTGTCTGAAATAAGCCCTGCAAATTTTTCTCTCAGCTTAATCTGAAACCCTGTGCTATTTGTCACACTGAATAAATAGGCAACTCAGAATTGTCAACTCCAGGCCTACACGGACCACACTGAATGTATTAGTTTCTGTGATGGAAGCCATATGCAAACTAGTATTAAGTACCAAATATATTAGGAATCAGGATTGACAGAGAGTTGGTACCTGCTTGGGGAAGTGGATACGTAACAGGATAGGCAAACAATAGCTATTTATTTTCTAACATCTTTTGCAGACTGCTTGAATTGCTTGCTTGTGTTATTAATTAGATTATCAGTTTATTACATCTGGAGTGTAGCTGACCATAGCCCCTTTGACAGTAAATCTCTTGCTACAAGGGGCAGTAACTAGTTATCTTTCAGTACACTAAATATTAGCATAAGTGCCTTCTTATATGATGATTGCCATGCTATAGGAGGCAATAAGCAGTTCATTCCTGTACGATAGTGGTTACCATGGTAACCATTTGAAATGCCAAGCCTCGCAATGCTGAGTCCTGGAATGTGCAGAATGAATGACTGGAAATGTAGACATACATATACTGAGCCTGATACTGATGTTTCCTGGAATATTGCCCTTCCACCAAGGTATGGTAATGTCGCAGTTGGCATATATAAGTTCAAGGGATGTGGGAGTATTCTCCCCCACATTGGAGTTGCAAGGAGGTTTGCATCCCTACAAAAAAACAAATTTAAAGGAGAAAAGTGATGTTTAATATTCCCTTTTCACCTGTATATTCAGTCTTTTTTTCAGTATTTTGGGACTCTGCTTTTCAATAGGGAGCCAATTATCATGTTAAATAAAATAGGTACTAGTTGCCCTCCTGTACAGTAGTGACCATCATGCTACAAGCAGTAACTAGTAAGCTTCCTGTATGATAATGATTAGCACACTACAATAAGTTGTAACTAGCTGCCTTCCAGTGTAATAATGATTGCATGTAAGCATCACTGGTTACTTACCTGGACATAATGATTCCCGTGCAACAATAAGTACTTACTAATTAGCTTCCTCTGCAATAATGATTAACATGCTACAAGAAATAGTATTGTTACCTTTGTGAAACAGTAATGATTACCCATGCTACAACAAAAAGTACTGAGTTACATTCCTATACAAAAATGATTGCCATACTACAAGAATTAATAATGAATAACTTTCCTGTGCAATTCTGATTACCATGTAACAGCAAGTAGTTACTAGTCATCTTTTTTAAATGATAAGAAACAAATGGTTAGTGTGTTATGTAATAATTACCATGCCAGGAGGAGCAGCAACTAGCCATTACCACGTGTGATAAAGCTATCAAACTACAAAAAGTACTAATTACCTTCTCAAATGATAACTATTACCATGCTATAAGTAGTAGTAATATGTTACCTTCTTCTACGCTAACACTTGTCATGCTATAAGTAGTAATAATATGTTACCTTCTTCTATGCTAACACTTATCATGCTATAACTAGTAGTAACATGTAACCTTCTTCTATGCTAACACTTATCCTTATCGTGCTATAAGTAGTAATAATATGTTACCTTCTTCTACGCTAACATTTATCATGTTATAAGTAGTAGTAATATGTTACCTTCTTCTACACTAACACTTATCATGTTATAAGTACTAGTAATATGTTACCTTTTTCTACACTAACACTTCTCATGCTATAAGTAGTTATAATATGTTACCTTCTTCTACGCAAACACGTATACTATAAGTAGTAGTAATCTGTTACCTTCTTCTACACTAACACTTATGCTATAAGTAGAAGTAATATGTCACCCTCTTCTATGTTAACACTCATCATGCTATAAGTAGTAGTAATATGTTACCTTCTTCTACGCTAACACTCATCATGTTACTAGAAGTAGCTACCAGTTATTTTCCTATATGACAATAATTATGAGTAATAATGCCCAAAACAGGAAACATTATCAGAGAACAATGGACCATGCAGGAGTAATCTGAGGCCCGACACCACGGGTAGAGGGCCTCACCACCAGAGGAAGGTCAGTTATTTCTTAATAACATCCACCCTGGAGGACATTAATGTGCTTTGATAATAGGCTATCTATTAAATTGTTTTGTATTTGTTTTTTATAAGGCTGTACATTTTTTTTTACATTTTTGATATAAAATAGTTCCTCCGTCAAACATTTAGCACTTACTATAGCATATGTAATGTTGGAGGAAGTATTTTACATTTCAAATATAAGTTATGCAAATTTTTAATGTCCACAAACACATATATAAAGACACAAATAAACACGCACGAACACCTACACACACACAAATGCATACACATAAACTCTCAGACTCATGCAGAGGAGCAGCCAGACACACACATGCGAGCGCACGCACGCACATCCAACAATTACAACAACGTTCCTGACTGAGTACATTTAAGATGTCTTATTGTGATCAAATGAATTAAAAAAAAACATATAGTGTAAGGCAGTGGAACCGCCCCCACCCCACCCCCCCCCATGTCATTCATCTGTCCTTTATTTTGTTCTCTCATGATTTTCTGGATTACTTTTAGTGAAGGCAGACATTATAGTTTCGTACTTCTTGTGCAAAAAATGCACGTTGCTGAAAAATTAAGTTTATGTTTAACATTTGTTTCACCCTCATTTTAGGTCTTTTTACAGTATTTTTAGCTTTATCCAGAAATCTTGATTGAAGAAGAGAGGTATGCAATGATTTTCCTCACTTGTTTTCTCTCTTTCTCTCTCTTGCTTGCTCGCTCACTGAAGTTAAGTCTCTCTTGCACGTATACATTCCTTTTTTTAATTATTTACCTTTTTTATTTATTTTATACTTACTTAAAAACATGCCAGCATTTATTAAGCAAAAAAGGAGGCTGCTTGCTTTCAGTCAGTGTTTAATGGCAGGTCAATATATTTCCATGAAGTAGCACACTTGTTTTTTGCTGAGCAATATCTGTACATTAATGCTCTGAGAACGCTCATTCTCAAATAGATTATCAATGTACAATTTGCACACAATCTAAGCAGAAACTATTTACCTTCCTATCCAATAATGATTAATATACTACAAGTAGTAGTTACTATTTAGCTTACTGAATGATCATTAATGAGTATATTGCTACAAGAAGCAGTAACTAGTTTGTATCCAGCAATTACTGACTGCATCACCAACAGTAAAAAATTATGCAATTAGCAGGTATGGATTATGCACAGGACTAGCACAATTTTTAATAAAGTGTTATGTCCAAGGCAAGTAAACCCAAACTTTAGAAATGCACAATAATCTATATAGTCACTATAAAAGGATTAGGAAACAAACTGCACTAGATATTGTGATGCTTTCTTTCATTGCTCTTTTCTTATCTATTAAATGCTGTTGGATCTGTGTTTATGGTTTTGTTTACATAATTCACCTGAGTCCATAATTACCTACAAATCCCTGCATGTCCAGATGAAATATCCTCCTTTTTCTTACAGGGTGAATATTTTTGCAGCATCAGTGATACCAGTACACATCATTTTGATAAATAGCATGATAGCTGTTTCTTAGTACATGGATGTTTTTAAACTCTTTTGAAAGCACAACACACACACACACACAGACACAAAACACAGAGCACCTCCTCTAACCCAGCCTATTTAGAAATTGTTGAAAGAACAGTACCTAAGCTTCCCAGGCTAGGGACTAAGAAACTTCAGCCATTAATTCACACATTAATACACCCACTTTCACCAATCACATTCACAGCCAGTACACATACCTCTAGGAATCACAAGGGTGCAGATTCCACATTAAGGTTCACTGAGACTGCATCTAGCCATAGTAATATTTTAGTAATAGGTGACTCCATTGTTAAACATGCAGACACCACCCTTACCAGCTGTCTTTCTAGAGCTAGGATCTGGGATGTAACAAGGACTCTTACAACCCTCAATCCTAACAATGTGAGTATAAACTGATATGGGCCATGTGGTGGTGAATAACCTTGGGCAGCCTACCCAGAGGGACATGCAGAAGGATATGATTGATATTGCTATGCATGTGTCCAAGGCAGGAAATACAGTGGTCAAAAGTGACAGAGACAAGAAGATGGACACAGGGAGAAAAGAAATCAGAAGGGTAATGTTAGAATGACAAAGGACTTGATTTATTTTGCATTTTGCACAAAGTGTTTTATGTTTTATGTAGGGAAGATGAACAGGTCCCTTACAGAAAGGGTTTTAGAACATGTTAACGATGTGGAACATAATTGGGTGAAGAATGCTTTAGCTTTACATGCATTTAAGTTTGGTCAGGGACATGATTTTAAATTTGTAGTTCTTGAGGTTTTAACAGTAAACAATAAGGGGGGTGATTTTAGAAAACCTCGCTGAGCAGAGAGAGCAAGAATGGATTGTAAGCCTTAATGCAGATAGGGCCCTGGTATGAATGAATGTTTTTCCCTGAAACCTCTACTAAGGGCTCACCCACTCTTGCATTGGTTTCTTGCATATATATGTTCATTCCTGTCTTCATCTTTATTTTCATTTTTATTTCTATGCAAAACAATTGTAGGCATATTTTAAAATATGGATTTTCATAGTCTATGATTATGGTTCTATAACTAAAGTGATTTTATTATGTGTTAGTGAATCCCCAGAGATTTTAGATTAATTTATTAATTGACAGGTGTTGGTGACTGGTTATTTTGTGTTTAAATAGGTGTAGATGTAACACATTATCGGGTCTGAAGAAGCAGTCTTATGACTGTGAAAGCACTTACCAATTTACGGTGACTCTTTTTATTGTTTTGGGTTTTAATGTATTAAAGTTTATAGTTTATTCATCCTCAGCCTTGGAGTTCGCCAAAGTTACTCTTTTGGACATCGTATTTCTTCCTTGGTGCATTCATTGGTAGTCTGCCAGTTCTTTATAACAGCTATAGGCTACAGAAAAGCTGACACATTCTGGCACATCTCAATGCAGACAATTCTTATATCATTAGAGATGTACAGTAAACCCCTTGTTGACTTGCTTTTATAAACTGGTATCTATGAAATTATCATATCTGGCATTGCTAATTAAAGACCATCCTATCTGTCCCTGCAGGAGTGGTCTCAGCCCAGAAACTAGTTGTTTATTGGCCGTTTTGGGCTAATTCCTAGCTCTTTCAAGTCCCCTGCTTTAAAACCAGCTTTAGCGGGTTTTTGCACGATTTTGCACATCGTGCAGCATCGCGCAATGTCTCACAGCGCCATTTAAGCAGATTTAAACTATTCCCGGCTCCACAAAGTCTGCTCTTCATTTTTTCCCTTAGATCTAGTCTATCTTGCAAAATAAGCACTCAATGTTCTTTCTACAGCCCAGCATTTGCTCAAATTTCTCAGTAAAGCACTAACAAAGTTTAGAACTACACTCTCCTATATTATACAGTAGTACAAGGCTCCCTATTCGTCCACCCCAGACAATCAACAATCAGTTCTGTAAACCATCCAGGTATGTCCAAACAGCAGTTTCAGATATACTCTCCAGTCCAGTTGGTGAATCTGGGAATCCTGAGGCAATGTTACATTTGCCTTATGTACACAGACAACCCTCTTCTCCTTCCAACAAACACAAATATATGTGAGAGATGCAACTATACAGCCAAACTGGAGGCCGGGCCCTCGCAACCCAAGACTGGCACAGCCAGTCAAGAGGTGAAGGAAGACACTCACACCACACAACCAGTCTCACATAGACAAATCGCACCAGCAAACAAGACACACAAACTCACAAAAACATACATGTAGGCTCTAAATAAAAATATGCCAAAACAACAGACACCTCCAAAGCAGACATCCAAGCAACCACTACCACACAACTACATCCATGTAACACATACTTCACAAAGTCAGTGTGCCACACAGTCACAGCCCCTAAGGCTAAATAACACACCTAATACACTAGTAATTGGAGACTCTATTGTCAGGCATACTGACGTCCCAGTCACCAGACTGAATAAGGAGAAGGTCACTGTAAGCTGCCTGTCGGGTGGCAGGATCCACCACATAACACAAGCACTCAGGTCACTCCACAGCAGGTACAAATATGACTCTGTCATTGTCCATGTTGGTGTGAATGACCTGAGACATACCTCCCTGGACTACATGAAAAGAGACATAGAGGAGCTCTCTGATCATGTAGCCCAGGCTGGTATGACCCTGACCCTGAGTAGCATCTTACCCTTACCAAGAATGATGCTACAGTATAAAGACAAAATTATCAATTTTAACAATTGGCTAAACTATTGGTGTCATTCAAAGGGGATCCAGTATCTGTCAGCCTGGGATGACATGCTCAACAAGCCATGCTGCTTCACCAGGGACGGCTTGCACCTGTCACCCTTGGGCTTTTGAATACTGGCAAAGGCTCTTGCCACCCCCATAGTGCCTTTTTTAGGCAAGGCTCAGAAGACAAAACCACCTCCATAGACAATACCAGAAACAAAAAACTAAGGGTAATGCCACTCAACGCCAGAAGTCTAAACCTCAAGATACACGCACTCGAGGCACTCCTCAGCATGGAGAAGATCGATATCTGTGCAGTAACAGAAACCTGGTTCGAGGCTCCAGAGAGCAGCCCAGCATTACCAGGATACAACTCATACTACTCCTTTTGGCCCCAGAACTCGGACCAAAATATTAAAGGTGGGGGAGTATTCTTCTTCATCAAGGATACTCACACCTCCAGGTTAGTGTCATTGCATGAGGCAGAGGAGACCATCCATGTGCAACTAACAGTAGGTAAAACTGCTTTTCAGTTTGTAGCCTGCTACAGATCACCCACCCAGACTCAGGACCACCACTCGGCATTCCTGAGAACATTGGAAAATATCAAGGTCTCACCAAACACCATGGTATTGGGTGACTTCAACTACCCAAACATTGACTGGGAAAACTATTCAAGCCCCAACTCCTTTTCCCTATGGTTCCTTGAGTTTATAAACTCAAATGCCTTGGAACAACTGGTCACCACTCCCACAAAAGGGGATAACATATTGGACTTGGTCATCACCAACATGGGGCCAAATGCTCCATATCAGAGGTAAACCCGTTGTTGGTAAGATCAGACCATAAACTAATCACAATGGACATCCATATCCCGACCCCACTCCCAGCAAAGGAAACCACTGTGAAAAATTTCTCAAAAGCAAACTTCACACTCCTCAAGACTGAGGTGGAAAATTTCAAAGCCCCCGAGCATATGGAAAATGCTACCCAAACCGCAAAATCCAATACAATTGCACTCTATGAGCACCTTCAGGAATGCATGGATCGTGCCATCTGAAGTAAAACTAAGACTCATTCCTCTAAAAACAGGAGACCAGTCTGGTGGACCCCCTGCCATAAATAAGCTATACAACAGAAGGAGGAGATTATTACATGTAAGGGCAAAATCCCAAAAAGGGAGGTCATCCCTGATCAGTACTAGTAAGAAACTTCGATCCCTCATAAAATTATCAAAGGCTAGCTTTGAAAGAAAAATCACCAAAGACTCTAAAGACAATCACAAGGCGTTCTTTAGCTATGTCAGGAATCTGGGTGGCAACTCTCAGATATGCTCTGAGCTGGTGCAAAATGGCACAAAATACACTGAACCCACTGACATTGCCAACATCCTGGTGGACAGGTTCAGTGCAAATTTTACCCCCCCTTCCTCACCAAAAGAGCCAGTGTCTATCCCAGAAGAATGCAATCCCATGGACATCAAAGACACACAGGTGAAAGCAGCTCTCTCCAAAGTAAAAAATACAGCATCAATGGGGCTGGATGGTATCCCGGGCTGTGTCTTACACGAGCTCCAAAACGTACTAAACCCTCACATAAATTCACTGTTCCAACTCAGCCTTACCTCAGGTTATGTACCCAAAGAATGGCGTACAGCAACAGTGATCCCGGTTTACAAAGGTGGCGCCACAACGGATCCAGGGAACTATCACCCTATAAGCCTGACTAGCCTGGTCTGCAAGGCTATGGAGCGCATCATCATGGATCTCATAAACAAAGACATTGGGAACTTCCAAACACTGGACCCTACCCAATTCGGCTTTGTTAAAGGCAGATCTTGTCTCTTAAATCTAGTTGACTTCTTCGAAATAGTAACCAAAGCCATAGATGAGGGAAATGTAGTCTACACAGCCTACCTGGACCTCGCAAAGGCCTTCGACACAATACCCCACTCTGGCATCATAAACAAGCTTACCAGCTTAAATATTAACCCATATGTCACATGATGGGTTGCAAACTGGCTCAGGGATAGAACTCACATGGTCAGAGTCACGGGTGCCATGTCCGACTCTAAACCGGTTACAAGTGGCGTCCCACAGGGCTCAGTCCTGGGACCCATCTTGTTTGGTATATACTTCTCTGAGGTACAGGCAAAGACGGGAGGACTATGGCTTACCAAGTTTGCAGATGATTGCAAACTGGGAGCCATAATCGACTTACCGGCTGACTTAAGCATCCTCCAGGAGGGCCTTATGAAGACGGATACCTGGTGTCAGAACCATGGCCTCAAGCTAAATGCCAAAATGTGCATAGTCATCCACTTTGGGGAAAACAAAGTGCCACAAACTACCACATAGGAGGCAATCCACTAAGTACGGAAGAAGTAATTAGAGATCTGGGGACCCAAGTAGATAGCAACCTCACCTTTGACAATCACATTGCCAAAGTGGTTAGAAAAACCTTCTATATAGCGCACCTAATCACAAAAGGGTTCACATCTAGATCAAGAGAGGTCATTGTGCCCCTCTACTCATCATTCATCAGGCCCATAATTGAGTACAATGCCCCATTTGGGATGTACCTTACCCGACACCTGCAACAGCTGGAGAGACCTCAAAAATACCTCACCAAGAGGATTGTGGGCCTCAAACAGATGCCCTATGCATCTCGACTAAAGAAACTCCAGCTCTACTCAGTTGCCTACCGCCTACTCAGAGGCGATCTCTGCCTGACATACAAGGCCATGTCTAACCCAGAATTGTTGGACATGCTCCACCTCAAGAAAACCAAATCCATCAGAGCTACACGCTCCAGGGATTTAAACCTTAGCACAACAATAAACAGGACATGCTGGAGGGATAGATTCATATCCCAAAGGCTCCCCTCGCTCTGGAATAGAATCCCAGTCCATGTTAGGCAGAGCCCCTCGCTGACCCTCTTCAAGAGAAATCTTGATGAGTATATGGGAAATCGTAAATTTACTCCCAGCATCATTTCTATGGCCCTGCTGGACAGAGGCTCAGGAATCTAGACTATAAGGGAGGCGAAAGCCAACACATTCTGGCTAGGCTTGTAAATGCCCTGGGGCAGATAGCCTAGTACCTACCTATGAACCTATGAACCTGTCAATAAATAAATGTTAATTATATGTTATGAAGCAGTTTGCCCTATGTTCACAGCAGTCACCTAACTAAAGGTACTGCTTTATTTTTCCAAGCTAGAAATGTAAATATTTGAAACGGGGCATGGTGCTTTTTCAAAAATTATACATTCTGCATTTCTGTAAGACAAAAGTCTTTCCAGAGAAACTCAAATGCCATACTTCACTATAATTCTCTTTACATATAAATATATGTTTTAGATCAGTAACTCTCTAAGGGACACAAGTTTCTATGAGGCACAGGTTTGTACAGGAAGACGTGCTGACTACAATGACAGCTATTATGCTGCCTGATTTCTACCTTTTACTTTCCACCTGATACATGCAAACATGTCTACATCAAAATATATACTAATACAAAAAGTATAAATCTGCCAAGTCCCTTCAGTTGTACTGCTCAACCATAAGTTGCATCTTCCCTTTTTTTCTAGTACATTAATCATAGCCTCTGAAATCCATTATGTTACATTCAGCCATTGATTATGCTGGGCATATATTAATCTTCATAAAACGCATTCCTCATTTTGAATCAGTACTGAAGTAAATCATGTTAAGTGATCCACAGTAAACTCAGCATTTTATCAGTACAAGTGGAATAAAACCTGGCCTTTCTTCTGCTCTGAAATACAACAGACAACTCCCAATGCTCCCATGTGAGAATTCACTCTAGCCACATGACAGGTATGGTCACTTTCTGCTGTTCAGCTGAATTCATGCAATGGGTACATAATCTGCCACACACATGGTCTAGCCCTTCATGGGGTCCCTACAGCTCCACAGTAGATCTGATATTAGAGGTGAAACATGTTACAAAAGTAAAAGAGAGGTGCCTAATTAAAAGCCTTGTTGTTTGTACTAACCTCTTACACAGCAGAAACAGCATCATTTGCAGAGGTGACCATTTATCTCACAGCCATGATGGAATAAAGAACAAGAGGAAAATATAAACTGTTACCCAGAATTTGTTCTTTAATGCAGCTCAAACAAGTCTCAGCAACAGCAGACTAAATGGATACACAGAATGTGGATAAACTGGCACATGGAGCTGTTATACAGGGTTATGACATTTTATTTTCTCTGTACATGGAAATGCCAAACGTATCTATCATAGAAAAATTTAAATCAGCTTAAACATTGACACCTTAGAAGGTAATGCTATGTCACTGCAGCCTGAAAGAAACCAGAAAATTGAAATAGTATTGATATATGCCACTCACAAATGAACACAGTAAGCCTATTGGACATGTTTGTGTTATTACAGTCTGAAGTGTCTAAACTGGTAGCAAGCGTTTAGAGGACGATTTGGTGAAAACAAACACTACTTGCCTCAGCCAAGCGTGAATGCTTGTGCACGTTCTCCCCTTTATGTACACTTGGAGCGAGCTGCTGCAGGACTCCTCGGCTACTTGTCAGTGCTCTGGTCAAGCGAGCAAACTTTCCCCATCCTTGGATACACAAGACAGGTAACGAAAAGCAAATGTATGATATTAGAACCAAAGAACACTATGGCAGGAATTGCATGAATGTGACTGCTGCAAACAATCTGAAATGATCAGCATATAATAAAGCAGCAATTATGCATACAGGCTCTGTGAGAAGACCTAACAAAATTGTAGAATGCAGTTCTCATCCAGTATCAGTTGATGTGCAAAATACTCTGAATAATGCTTTTCTTTCTACTGAAGCAGCTAAATAGTTGCTAATATTCCTTGCAGGGTGATGTAAGTGTTTGAAAAAAATTAAGCATAAGTACTTATTACTAAAAAATAAACTTAAATGCTGCATTAATGGAGATGTGCATTAAAAGAAAAACTCAGGAACATATTGTGCTTTTTATTCAGGGAGCTGCAACAGATAACGACAAGTTGTAAATCATATTTCAAGTGATATCAAATTTACATTAAGGTCACATCAAACATTACTTTAGTACTTTAGTAATCTAAAAGCAATACTGGTCCGAAGAGGGAAGAAGATGTCAAACACGCAAACAGCTTTATACAAAAAACGTTCAAGAGGAATTTCACTAGGTCTTGGTTTAAGCTATTGTCTTGTACATCCAGCACATCTGTGGAGGCAGCGATAACTTGTGCAGCTGTCAAGTACAACTATTTGCATTTTCTATCAAAACAAATACAGTATCCCCTTGTGAAAAGCTTCTGACATACAAGGTTTCAGTGTAAACTGTTGTTGAAAAACTGTATTAATATCCAGTGTTCTATGAATTCCTTAAAGAACAGCTGCCTGAAAGCTGTAATTGCGTGTTTTCTGAGATGTTACTTAGGAAAGATGGCTGCTCTATTGATACATTTCTCCAATAAATGTATTGATGGTATTGACTACAGTTAATGTCAAGTGCTTCAATATTTATCAAGTCCTTTGAGGTCAGCTATATGGTTGCATGTTTCAAGCAAAGTGAACAACCATCAAGAACAGATGAATTAAATATTACCGACACTGGAGTCCAATGGTACCCTACTGAAGCTCAGTTCCACTGGCAGAAAAGCATGCAGTGTTTACAGAAGCAGTTTGATATCATTAACAATAAATAGTGTCCAAATTGTTCATTAATTGTGTAAATCTGGTTAAAAAAAACTAATTTCCTTAAGAAAGTTAAATCCCTGTGGCATACAGTTATAAAGACAGAGCTATGACCCAGGTGTGTCAGGTTTACTTATCAGGCTGCAAAGTGGTCTGAAGAGGATGATGAGGAAATGCCAGCTCACCTCTCTCAGAAGGTAGCACATACATGCCTGGGGAGCTCACTATGTTCCCAGCATGCACTGTGGGGACTGGAGGTCAGATAGAAGTGTTGTAAGGGGGGGCAAGGCCTTTACAGGTTATGTAATTTACAGAAGTTCCTGATTCTTCTCATAAAGGCTTACTGTACAACTTCGCTTGAACAGCTATGGGCAAAGAGAAATATCGGGGCCATAAAAATGAAAACTCAGGTCTCACTGTGAGGGGAACCATATAGCCCTCTCCACTCAGAGAATGAATGCGTCAGTTCAAAGTAGAGTAGAGAATTGTGAAGGTCAGGGGGGACTGAGGAGAAAAAGAAAAAAGTATATACATATATATATATATATATATATATATATATATATATTAAAATCCAGTTTCTGATTTTCATATTAAAAATAAACAGCCCACAACAAGTCCTTCTATTCAATGTAGTCATCTGTTTTCTCATACAGCTCACAGAAATGGTCTTTGATTATGAAACACAAAACTTTAAAACATTAAATTTCTACACATTAATTTCTACAAGATATTCATGGCCTTGAGTCTCATCTAAGGTGTTACAGGGGAAACACTAGAAAATTGTATGTATAATAAGCAGAGAGGATGAGTTCAAGTCAGGTGGAAGATTCATACAGTCAGGAAATGCATGCAGATGTTTATGGAATAATGGAGAATTACATGTATGGATGTAGCCAGGTTCCCATGGGCAGACAAGTTGAAGTAGCTGAGAACTAGACTTTAAATGAAACACATGCCAGACCTTTATTAAGTGGATCTATAAGTAGAGCAAGATGTCTGAGACTCAAACTGCCTTTGATACCAAGGACTACACACCATCAACAGAAACTATGCCAGTCTGCCAGGTAAAACTTCTTGGTAGTAGATTTTCCAGCCTGCTGTAAGACATAAAACTTCAGTTGGAAAAGTGTTCCAGAATGGGATCAGGTTTCTATCTTCCATGCTGCTAGTCTGAGTCTCATTATATTAGAACATGCCAGAAGGCCCTCCCTTGGTGAGTTGGAAGGATTAAGGGTTCCTTTTAACTGAACTGCACCACCTGGCAGAGCTAAGGTTACCCTAGTTATAAGGAGGCTGTTGGGAAATGCTTCCCCTTTTCTTATCTTGCAATTAGTATGGGAAAGTGGGGGAGGTCTATAGAAGACCCCATATAAGACAGACTGAGAAGACATGCATTGCCCAGACCTTCCTGCATGACTACCTGCTCCTGATGAGAATCAAACAGATCTAAGACTTTGGGATCCAACTTACATTCCCAGCAGCTGAGGGCTGACCTTTTCAATTACTGTTCCAAACAGATGTGCATCAAAGGAATGCAAAGTGCCTCAAAATGGAGCTTCTCTAACTCATTCGCTCCAATGGAGCTCAGGATCCAACTTACATTCCCAGCAGTTGAGGGCTGACCTTTTCAATTACTGTTCCAAACAGATGTGCATCAAAGGAATGCAAAGTGCCTGAAAATGTAGCTTCTCTAACTCATTCACTCCAATGGAGCTCAGGATCCAACTTACATTCCCAGCAGTTGAGGGCTGACCTTTTCAATTACTGTTCCAAACAGATGTGCATCAAAGGAATGCAAAGTGCCTGAAAATGGAGCTTCTCTAACTCATTCGCTCCAATGGAGCTCAGGATCCAACTTACATTCCCAGCAGTTGAGGGCTGACCTTTTCAATTACTGTTCCAAACAGATGTGCATCAAAGGAATGCAAAGTGCCTGAAAATGGAGCTTCTCTAACTCATTCGCTCCAATGGAGCTCAGGATCCAACTTACATTCCCAGCAGTTGAGGGCTGACCTTTTCAATTACTGCACCAAACAGATGTGCATCAAAGGAATGCAAAGTGCCTGAAAATGGAGCTTCTCTAACTCATTGACTCCAATGGAGCTCAGGATCCAACTTACATTCTTAGCAGTTGAGGGCTGACCTTTTCAATTACTGTTCCAAACAGATGTGCATCAAAGGAATGCAAAGTGCCTGAAAATGGAGCTTCTCTAACTCATTCACTCCAATGGAGCTCAGGATCCAACTTACATTCCCAGCAGTTGAGGGCTGATCTTTTCAATTACTGTTCCAAACAGATGTGCATCAAAGGAATGCAAAGTGCCTCAAAATGGAGCTTCTCTAACTCATTCACTCCAATGGAGCTCAGGATCCAACTTACATTCCCAGCAGTTGAGGGCTGACCTTTTCAATTACTGTTCCAAACAGATGTGCATCAAAGGAATGCAAAGTGCCTCAAAATGGAGCTTCTCTAACTCATTCACTCCAATGGAGCTCAGGATCCAACTTACATTCCTAGCAGTTGAGGGCTGACCTTTTCAATTACTGTTCCAAACAGATGTGCATCAAAGGAATGCAAAGTGCCTGAAAATAGAGCTTCTCTAACTCATTCGCTCCAATGGAGCTCAGGATCCAACTTACACTCCCAGCAGTTGAGGGCTGACCTTTTCAATTACTGTTCCAAACAGATGTGCATCAAAGGAATGCAAAGTGCCTGAAAATGGAGCTTCTCTAACTCAGTCACTCCAATGGAGCTCAGGATCCAACTTACATTCCCAGCAGTTGAGGGCTGACCTTTTCAATTACTGTTCCAAACAGACGTGCATCAAAGGAATGCAAAGTGCCTGAAAATGGAGCTTCTCTAACTCATTCACTCCAATGGAGCTCAGGATCCAACTTACATTACCAGCAGTTGAGGGCTGACCTTTTCAATTACTGTTCCAAACAGATGTGCATCAAAGGAATGCAAAGTGCCTGAAAATGGAGCTTCTCTAACTCATTCACTCCAATTGAGCTCAGGATCCAACTTACATTCCCAGCAGTTGAGGGCTGACCTTTTCAATTACTGTTCCAAACAGATGTGCATCAAAGGAATGCAAAGTGCCTGAAAATGGAGCTTTTCTAACTCATTCGCTCCAGTGGAGCTCAGGATCCAACTTACATTCCCAGCAGTTGAGGGCTGACCTTTTCAGTTACTGTTCCAAACAGATGTGCATCAAAGGAATGCAAAGTGCCTGAAAATGGAGCTTCTCTAACTCATTCGCTCCAATGGAGCTCAGGATCCAACTTACATTCCCAGCAGTTGAGGGCTGACCTTTTCAATTACTGTTCCAAACAGATGTGCATCAAAGGAATGCAAAGTGCCTCAAAATGGAGCTTCTCTAACTCATTCACTCCAGTGGAGCTCAGAATCCAACTTACATTCCCAGCAGTTGAGGGCTGACCTTTTCAATTACTGTTCCAAACAGATGTGCATCAAAGGAATGCAAAGTGCCTGAAAATGGAGCTTCTCTAACTCATTCACTCCAATGGAGCTCAGGATCCAACTTACACTCCCAGCAGTTGAGGGCTGACCTTTTCAATTACTGTTCCAAACAGATGTGCATCAAAGGAATGCAAAGTGCCTCAAAATGGAGCTTCTCTAACTCATTCACTCCAATGGAGCTCAGGATCCAACTTACATTCCCAGCAGTTGAGGGCTGACCTTTTCAATTACTGTTCCAAACAGATGTGCATCAAAGGAATGCAAAGTGCCTGAAAATGGAGCTTCTCTAACTCATTCGCTCCAGTGGAGCTCAGGATCCAACTTACATTCCCAGCAGTTGAGGGCTGACCTTTTCAATTACTGTTCCAAACAGATGTGCATCAAAGGAATGCAAAGTGCCTGAAAATGGAGCTTCTCTAACTCATTCACTCCAATGGAGCTCAGGAAGTGTGCACTGTAACTTCCCATGGGCGGAGCCGAAGCCTTTTGACAGAATCAAATTATGTCCTCACATTTCAAACAAATATTAGTTTCTCTGGAGCTACAGGGTTAAGAAAGAAGTACAAATGACAAAGTTTACAGCACAAGCTATTTTTATAGTGGATGTATTCTTTGGGTTTTAGATCTTAAACTGAATTTTATGTCACACTAAACACAGTACCCATTCCATTTGTAATATTTTATAAACAACTTACAATATCTCAGCAACCACTCAAGTTACACACATAATGCAGCATTTATTCACCTAACTGAAAGCTTTCATATAAGGCTAAGGAGTTCTGTCTGTGTTACTTGGTTGTAGAGATATTTAGAAAAATGTGAAAATTAGATCTATATAAATTAATATCATAAAAACAACAGTTAATATCTATTTACTTGCACTAGACAGAGGTCAAATACTAATGCAGTTGAGTTTGCCTTGTGTAAGCTTTAAGATGAAATCTTTTAAAACCTTGTACATAGCATGGTTTTGGAATTATTGACCCAAATATGAACAAGCAATATTTGATGCCTAGAGGCATCAGTAGGAGTTAACTGCAAATGTACCTGACGGCATCACTCGGATATAATGATTCCAAGTTATCAAGAATAGCCAACTGAGCTGGCAAGAGAGAGTTCTCCTGTTTTGTTGATGTATCACATGATTGTAGATTCATAGGTTCATAGGTAGGTACTAGGCTATCTGCCCAAAGGCATTTATAACCCTAGCCAGAATGTGTTGACTTTCGCCGCCCCCTTAGATTAGTTCCCTGTGCCTCTGTCAAGCAGACCCACTGAAGTGATCCCCAGGGTAACCTTTCTGTTTCCCATTCACTCATCAAGGTTTCTCTTGAAGAATGTTAGTGAGGAGCTATGCCTAATGTAGATTGGAATCTTGTTCCAAAGCATGGGAAGTCTCTGGGACAGGAATCTATCCCTCCAGCACATCCTATTTATTGTTGTGTTGAGGTTTTGATCCCTAGAGTGTGTGGCTCGAGGGGATATGGTTTTCTTTAGGTGGAGCATGTCCATCAATTCTGGGTTGGACATGGTCTTATATGTCAGGCAGAGATCACCTCTGAGTAGGTGGTATGCAACCGAGTACAGCTGGAGTTTCTTCAGTTGAGCTGCATAGGGCATCTGCTTGAGGTCAGTAATCCTTTTGGTGAGGTACTTCTGTGGTCTTTACAGCTGTTTCAGATGCCTTGTAAGGTACATCCCAAATGGGGCGTTGTACTCTATGATGGGTCTGATGAGTGATGAGTACAGGTATAGTAACAGGTAATTGTATTGCTGTGTATAACCACCCTGAGGATTCCCTTGAATATCTCTGTAAGGCATAATGTTGATCAGAGCTTTTCTTACATTGATAAACCTATCTCTGCCCTGTCTGCTCCACCTTCTCTTTGCATTCATGGTCTCTATATGTGTTCCACAAGCAATGCTGGAGGCATCTGTTGTCAGATTTTAGGTCATCTAAAGTTCCCTAGGGATTTTTAAATCTCACTATAGATGCCTCCAACTTTTCTTGGAGAGCACATACAAGACACCATTAGTCACAGTTAGAGGCATCTATAATCAGTGTTTGAAACCTCTGGGCAGCAACAAATGGCTTCCTTAGGTTGGCTTCCACCTAGGCGATTTACCAGTTGAAATCTCTATAAACTGAAAGTGTTATTGGCAAGACTGTTTCCAAGTAAGCTGAAATAGCTGAGTGATGGACTAAGCCACACATAAGGAAGGTAAGTTGAATCATTCATATGCACAGCCTTGCTAGGGAAACTATACAGATGGTGGCTGAAATCAATCCCAGCACTTTTAAGTGTGACCCTGCTGTCACATAGCTTCATAGCTAAGTACTACGCTAGCTGCCCTTGAGGGCCATTTTAAGCCTTGCCAATTTCCCTTTCTGTGTTCAGAATAACCTATTCCATTTGGTTACAGTTTGGCCTTATCCATCCCATGGTCAATAACTATATATTACCCCTAATGAGAAGAACTGGGATCATGCCATATATAGTTTGAGGGGACACATGCATAAGAACGTATTTAGGAGCTGCCTCTGTCCTTTAGTAGTACAAGGAGCAGTACTGGGGTAAATTTTCTGTTTCCCATCAATAGATCTAAGTTGCACTCGAATATGTTCAGGGATGAACTTTGTTTTATGTGGATGGGGAATCTGTTCCAGAGCAGCATCAGTGGTATTCTCTGTGAGATATATCTGTCCCTCCAACCATTCTGTTGAAGTTGTAGATGAGGTTTAGATCCCTAGACCAAGTATTTCTGTTGCCATTTACCTTGCTGATGTGCAGTAAATCCATCAGTATCGGGCCAGAGAATGCCTTATATACCAGACATAGGTCACCTCTTAGCAGCCTGTAGGATATAGAGTATATTGACAGAGCATTGAGTCAGTCCATGTAGGATATGTCATTTAGTCCTTGTATCCTTTTATTAAGGTTTAGCTGTGGGCATTTCAGTTGCTGTATTTGTCTGGACAGATACATGCCAAAGGGAGATTATTATTACTGTTATTATTTATTGACATTTGTTGACTGGGAAAGTCCACTGGGCCCAACGACCCATTTTCAGTGGAGGCCCAAGGAGGAAAGCTCCATACAATCACAGGAATTTTTACATAACATCAGCTTAACTTTAAAATTCAAGAAAGTTTTTACATAATACAAATTGAAGTAGATATACAAGACAAATACATATTATAGAGAAAATAAACCCAGTGTGTTACATTTTTAGAAATTCTGTTTGTATATTCTCATAAGTAAGAATACTGTTTAATCAATTCTGTTTATTCAGCCACAGAAATAAAGAAAGCGAGAGAGATTAGATACGAAGACAGTGTAAACTGCAACTATATCAAGTTAGTAAAAGTATTTGTAGTGTATAATGGCCAATTATATTCAATGACTGGCCTAAACAGGGCTGTGTAAAGAGGAATAATGACATTCCTGGATCTAGACACAATCCCTTGGTTTATAAGCTGTGCAATATAAAAGAACTTTCTTACAACAATGGACATGTGTTGGTCAAAACTTAGGTCACTGTCCACATAAGTTCTCAAATCCCAAACAACTGGGTTAACTCTTAAGGGAGTATGGTCATTGTGTTACTTCCCTTTGGTAGATGACCTCACAAAGGATACATTAATGCATTTTTATGGCATTTTGTGTCAGTCCATGATTTTGGCACCGGTTATTTTTTTGGGACAAACTTTCTTGCAGGATGGATAAGTCACATGGATCTTCCCTGCCATTTGCATAAAGATGAGCACATCACAGAGTTTATTTCTGGTGGAAGAGACAGTCTTGCCTAGCTTGGTAGTCAGCACTTCTACCAAAGTGGTCTTCCTGTGAGGCAGGACAAAACTGGATTTTAAACAATTATGGGAAATCCTCAGTTTGGTCAGACAAATGATAGTGCAGCCTAATACTCTCATGAGCTCTTCCTGGAAAGTGGCCTGTATGAGACAAGTACTAGGTATAGGTAAATGCAAATGTCAATCAATCAGAAGTGGACTAAAAACATTTAGAGAATAACACAGCAACAGTGAACAGCCTAAAGAACAATGAGCTGAACTAGAAATTCTCTGGCCCTGCTATGAAGTTGTAGAGTTTCCTGTGTTCATTGATACAGTCACAACTTCATTTAATTGTATGCCAAATGACCTCAATGTCAGTCTGAGACAACCTAATTAGTCTCTGCTTAAGGGCTCCATCTTGGGCCTTCTCTATCAAATCCTCCTTTGGCCTAAGAATATCTGACTAGTGTTGAAGCATACAAGTTTAGCAGCTAACAGTCCTTATTTGCAGAAGAGTATATAAGTAGATGTACCTTTTCCTAAACTTCCCCAAAATGCATTTTACAGTCATCTGGAAAAGTATTATTGGTGGTCATAAGCTTACACCCGCTGGGAATAAACCAAAGAAGGGTCTGAAAACAGGTTTTTATACAGGTATTTAAACTTCACCTTGACCCTATCAAACTTGTCTAGCTTCCTGGGTGCTAACCATTGTGGATCAACTGCCAAGGAGGCATTGCCAAAGAAATCTTTGAAACCTTGAAATACTGGTGGGATAGCCATTAGCCTGGGTTCCTCAATCCTCAGCAGTTCCTTAGCCTTGCCTATTTAAAGTGCTCTGACTTTAAAGTGAGGGTATCTCCAACAGAAGCATCCTTAAGGGGGATAAACAAGGAGAAAAGAAAACCCCAATTTTTCTTTTAACCAAACTGACATGTTACCAAGGGAAATAAAGTATTCCCAATAATGTCTCACCAATCTCACCATTTCAATACTAAAACAACTATATATAGTAACAAAATACAAAGTATCCCATTGTTTCCTCATCCCATTTTTAGGAGAAGTAGTAGATATCTTATGGGTACTATCCCTTGGTTAAAAGAAAAATTAGGGTTTTCTTTTAGAAGAGGAAAGAATATACAGAATTTTTTAGTGAGGAGTAAATTCACTATGCCCTTTATGTATTTAGAATATAATATATTATCTAGTGGGACCTTCACATGTGGTAAGTGTAAGGCTTGTAAGTTTGTAGTGAAGAGTTTTCCACAAATGAATAATATATTTTTTAACACATGAGATCATTTTACTTGTAATTCTGAGGGTGTTATTTATGCCCTCAGATGTCCCTGTAACCAATTTTATATTGGTGAAACAAAAAGGGCATTTAAAGTTAGATTAATGGAGCATGCTAGAGACATTGCCAATAATAAAGAAGAAAGTTCTGTGGCTATGCATTTTAAAAAATGTCATCAAGGTAGTAATGAGAGGTTAAAAAGTACAGTGCTGGAAAAAGTAAATGTCTCTCATTTTGATGTCAATAATCTTAAAAAACAGTTATTGTTTAAAGAGGCTATTTATATTTTAAAGTTTGGCACTTTATACCCACATGGGTTAAATGAAGAAATGAATTGGAGGGTATTAATTTAATTATTTTATTGTTTTATTGTACTAGTTTGATAAAAAAAAATGTAAGTGGATAATTAATTAATTATTCAATTATTGTCTGTTAGTATATAAAGTGTGTGCGCTCCTATGGTTCTTTACTCCTTGAAGGCTATGGCCAAGACGTCAGAGGCTTAGAGTAGAAAGTCTAACACAGCCTAATGGAACAATGAGTCCCCAAAGTAAGGAGAAACAGGTGGAGCGGGAGACATCTGAAGAAGAATTATTGACATAGCTTCATAGGTTCATAGGTAAGTACTAGGCTATCAGCCCTAGGGCCCATACAAACCTAGCCAAAAGAGGTTCCCTGGCTTTCGCCACCCAAGAAAATTATTTTCCTGTGCCCCTGTCGAGCAGAGCCACAGAAGTGATCCCTGGGGTGAATTTCCTGTTTTCCATCCAACTGTCAAGATTTCTCTTAAAGAGGGCTAATGAGGAGCTCTGCTTGACATGAATGGGTAGTCTGTTCCAGAGCATGGGAAGTCTCTGGGACAGGAATCTATTCCTCCAGCATGTTCTGTTTATTATGGTGACAATGTTTAGGTCCTTGGAGCATGTGGCCCGGAGAGACTGGGATTTCTTTAAGTGTAGCATGTCCATCATATCTGGGTTAGACATGGTTTTGTATGTTAGGCAGAGATCACCTCTGAGTAGGCGATATGTGACGGAGTAGAGCCGGAGTTTTTTTAGACGGTCTGCATATGGCATCTGTTTGAGGCTGGTAATCCTCTTAGTGAGGTATTTATGTGGCCTTTCTAGTTGTTGTAAATGTCTTGCGAGGTACATGCCAAATGGGGCGTTGTACACTATAATGGGTCTGATGAGGGATGAGTAGAGAGGAATAATGACCTCTCTTTTTCTGGAGGAGAACCCCTTTGTGATGAGGTGTGCCATGTAGAAGGATTTTCTGACTACTGTGGCAATGGGATTATCAAAGGAGAGACTACTGTCCACCTGTGTCCTGAGGTCTCTTATCACACTTTTGGTGTTTAGTAGGCTACTGCCTATGTGGTAGTTCATGGGTATGGTGTTTTTCCCAAAGGGGATGACAATGCACTTCTTGGCATTGAGCTTTAGGCCATGATTTTGACACCAAGCATCAGTCTCATTGAGGCCTCTTTGTAGAATGTCCACATCCTTAGGCGAATCTATTATGGCTCCTAGTTTGCAGTCATCTGCGAACGTCATTAGCCAGAGACCAGCTGTATTAGCATGGACTTCTGAGAAGTAGATACCAAACAGGAGAGGACCCAGGACCGAACCCTGTGGTACACCACTTGTCACTGGTCTGAAGTCGGATTTGGAGATAGCTACTTTCACTGCGTGGGTTCTGTCGGTGAGCCAGCTGGCCACCCATCTTGTGACATAATGATTTATGCCCAGTCCAGTAAGTTTATTTATAACAGAGTGGGGGATTTTGTCAAAAGCCTTGGTGAGGTCAAGATAGGCTGTGTGCACCACCTTATCCTCGTCTACAGCTCATCAGGTTTAGGAGCCATGACCTACCTTTTACAATCCCAAACTAAGTGGGGTCCAGAGTTTGGAGGTTACCTATGTCTTTGTTTATAAGCTCCAGGATGATGCGTTCCATGGCCTTGCAGACCAGGCTCATCAGGCTAATGGGGCAGTAGTTCCTGGGGTCAGTGGTGGCACCCCCTTTGTGGAGTGGGATAACTGTCACTGTGTGCCATTCCATAGGCACAAAGCCTGAAGTGAGGCTATGGTTGAACTTGGTGCTTAGGTGGGTACCAGTTCGTTCTGCAGTTCATGCAGAATGCAGCCTGGGATGTTGTCTGGTCCCATGGATGCTGTGTTTTTGACTTTGGAGAGTGCGGTCTTTACTTGTGCGTCCATGATTACAGGGGCTTTGCAATCTTCCAGTATAGAGGTGGGCCCTTTGGGGGGGTGAGAGGCGGGTAAAGTTAGTACTGAACCTATCTGCCAGGTTGTTGGCAATATCAGTTGGTTCTGTATATTTAGTGCCATTGTGCTGTAACTCAGAGCAGATCTGAGTGTTGCCATTGAGATTCTTGACATAACTATAGAATGCTTGGTGGTTGTCTTTAGAATCAGTGGCAATTTTGTTTTCATAACTAGCTTTGGAGGATTTTATGGTAAAGAAAAAGTGATTTAATATGGTGCGATATTTATGCAAAGGAGACAGCAAAGCTAATCAATACAAAAAAGCAGCACCAAAGATATTTGAAGAAAAATACGGGTAAAGGCATCCAGACATGGAAAAGTTTACAATACAAAGAATAGGAAAACAAAAGGTGGAAATAAAAAAGAGGATCAGTAATGGAGAAGTTAAGAAAATCAAAACTGAATTTGTGGATTACCTGACAAGTGAAGGATTAAGTGTAAAAAATCCAATTCTGGTAACATCACAGCATGATGGAACAGTGAATCCCCAAATTAAGGAGATACAGATGGACTAGGAAGCATCTGATCAGTTGCCACACGAAGATTCTCTGAGACCTTCAGTAGGAAACCAGCACAAAAGTTTGGCTGGAGTTGCACAGCAAGGGATGGAACAGTAAACAGTGGCAACTCTGACACAGTCAATATGGAGTAATAGGCTAGTGATTTCCCATATGAAAGAGCAATGGATGATGCAGGCTGCACCTGAAAAGAATATGTCACAGGAAGATGTTCTGGAACTTTCTTTAGAATGTCCACAGGAAATGGAAAACAAAGAATGTGCCCTCAGTTTAGAAGAAAAGGATCAAAGGGAAGAGTTGCTTGATTTTAATAGAGATAGATAGACATATTAAGATCAATGAAAAAAAGAAAGAAATTACAGAATGTCACTAAGACCCAAAATGTTACAAGTCTAATAACACAAATAAACACGGTAATCAAGACTATTAACAGAAACTCGTGTGACATAACAGAAGTAACTAGGATATATTATTATTATTATTATTATTATTATTATTATTATTATATATTATAAAAAAAAAAAATTTTTTTATCTTCTACCATTTTCTCAAATAATGTATTGATACACTGAATGACTAGACACTACCAAACTTCGTATTGTAAGGCGTTAACCATTTACTTAAATATTTTCCTGTTTTGGATATTATTATTTTTTTTTTGCTCTTACATATGTATTAGCTATACTAACATCTTCTTATCCTTAATTGCTTAAAACTTTTGTTTTATGTGTATTTGTATTCTCTAAACTTGTTTTAACCTATGGAGCTTTTCTCCCCGGGCCTCCACTGAAAATGGACTTTGATCCAGCTGGACTAGCCCGGTCAACAAATGTAAAATAAATAAATAATAAAATAAATAAAAATTGTGCAGCCAAATTAATAGCAGATAAAGGCTTACCACAAAAATACAGAGCAATAAGGGAAAGGAAGGGAAAAAAATCAAGTGCCATCATGAAAGTATTGAACAGAAAAAAATAAAGCAATTAAGACAAGAAGTGTCACTTTTAGAAGAGTTTAGAAGAGGGAACAGATCAGCAAAAAATACTTAGAAAGATAGATATGGTAAAACCAATGTGCAGTATTAGAACATACCAGTTATCTATCACCCACTACTGCAAATAAACTAAATATAACAGCACCAGCAGAAAAACTTAGGAGATATGCAGATAAATATAAACAAAAAGTACAAAATAACACAAAAAAGCTTTACAGAGAATCGGCAAACAAAAAACACCACCAAAAAAAAAGAAATAGATACATTATGGAGAAATATCTGTAAAGGCCCTGTGAAATGTGAAAGGATAGAAAAAGTAAAAGAAACAGTAAGAAGTTCAAATGTACAAGATATGAAATGGCATGAAGAAACAGACAGAGAAACTGAAACAAAATTAAGAAAAGCTCCTAACTGGAAAACCCCAGGCCCAAATGCAATACCTAACTTCTGACTAAAAATATTAACATCTTTAAACAAAGATTTAACCCTGAATAAGAACTACTTATATACGCACCCGAACAGACACCAACCTGGTTAACAGGAAAACTGATTCTCCTTCTTAAGAGTGAACCTGTAAGCTATCCTAAAAACTAAATACCAATAACTTGCCTTCCGTTGATGTGTAAACTATACACTGGAAATGATGCATACAGAGTTTATAGTCATTTAGAAGAAAACTCAGTAATGGCAATAGAACAAAAGGGTAACAAAAGAAAGTCATATGGAACAAAGGATCATTTGTTGTTAAATAAAGACGTAATGGTGAACTGTACAAAGGGGAAGAATCTAAGTATGGCATGGATCGATTACAAAAACGCCTTGGACAGAATCCCACATTTCATGGATAAAGGAGTGTTTACAGATGTATAAGATACACCGTACATTAATAATTACATTACAGTGACCATGAAACATGACAAAGGACACAGATTATTATCCCAGACATAAAAACTCAAAGGGGGATATTCCAGGGTGACTCTTTGTTACCGCTGCTCTTTTGCATTGCCCTTAACCCATTAAGCTGTCTACTTAACACATTAGGTCATGGCTATAATATGACTCCCAGAAGACAACAAAGTATAAAGACTTATCTTCTTTTTGTGGATTATTTAAAACTGTATAGTTCATCAGATGAGGAGCTGAAAGCACACTTGGAACTCATCAAAACTTTTTGGTCTTGATAAATGTGCAAAAGTAAACTTTAAAGCAGGAAAGCTGCAGCACAAACAAAATATTAGTTTGGCTCATAAATGTGATATAAAGGAACTTCAGCAGGAGGGAGTGTATAAATATTTGAGAAATGATGAAGGCTTGACAATAAAACAAATTCAAATAAAACTCAGTAAGGAATATCTTAGACGATTAAAATCAATACTGAAAACAGCCCTGACATCTAGGAACAAAGTCCAAACTATAAACCAATTTGCTCTTCCTGTTCTAACTTACAGCTCTGGGGTGATTGACTAGCCTCAAAAAGTATTGGATCAGATGGACAGGAGAACAATAAAAATGCTTAATGCTTATCAAATGATATATAAAAATCAGTGTATACCAAGATTTTATATTCCTCTTTCTTAAATAGGTGTGGATCTCTTCAAAATGTATTACATGTATAGATTTGCAATCGTAGGCCTGTATACATATCTGCTGATCTCACCAGCTCCAGACAAAGTGAAAGTTTTGAATTGAGGAGAACAAGTCTAAGATTACTTCCCTGCTTTGTTTAGCAGAAGCATATCAATGTTAAGTGGGAATGGAAACCAAACCAGAAGTAGATAAAAATTGTGCAGCAACTGAATGTGCCAAAACTCAAAAGAAAGAATATAAAGAGAAGGATTGGATGAGAAAACAAGAAATATGTAAAAGGCATAAATATAGTTGTAAGTATAGAAAACTCCTGGAACAACTTCACATTGATCAAGATCTGATGCAGGAATGATTAAGGAGAAAGGAATTCAAACCAGAAGATGAAAGGTTAATAATGGTGGCCCAGGAAAGTGGAACATGAACACATTAGTTTAGAAAGTCCATTGAGCATATGAGAGAAACAGACAAATGCAGGTTCTGTAAAACAGAACTGGAAACAGTCATGCATCTTGTTGCTGGGTGTGATAAACTAATGGCAGAGGGCTTCCATACTGAAAGGCAAAATAATGTGGCAAGATGGCTGTGCAGGGGATTGTGCAAACATTCCACTATTGTAGTAGCTGAGAAGCAGTGGAAACATGAACCACAAAGCATTATAGAGAATGCTGAAGTTTTTATCACAGGGGATTACCCATTACTGACAGTTCAAAAAAAAAAATGTGAGAAAGCCAAATATAGTAGTCAATGAAAAGACAAAAGTAGCATTGATCATTGAAACTGCTACACGTAATGATTACAATGTCTTACGTACGCAGAGACACATTATAAAATACCAGGATTTGCAGGAAGAAATGAGGGCAATGTGGAAGAAGGATGCCAAGACAGTTCCAATAGTAGCAGGAACAATGGTTCTCATAAAAAATTATTTATAGCCTTATTTAGATATGCTAACAATACATGTAACTCCATATGAATTGCAGAAGGAGTCAGTTCTAGGCACATTGCGGGTGCTGCTAATATCAAAGATTGAAACAATACTAATTTCACAAACATTAATCATACTTTGACTTAGGAATGGGGGTCCATCTCATCATAGTATTAGAAACCTAAAAGACTTGGAAAAATTAAACTGAGGCATAAAATGGAGAGCAGTCCCACTGGGAAGCCACATGCTAACAGAGCATCAATTAGAGCATGAGAGTGGCTAACACAAATTAGCCATTTAAAAAAAAATAGGCAGGCAACAGTAATTCTTAAACTTTTATGGTTAGCACTTTTGTCAAGCTTCCAATTTACAAATTTTAAAAAATGGTGTTTTTAAAAAACCCAATTCAAAAAATGTTAGCAACAGACCCCAGCATATAAATTCTATTTTATCACAGATAAAAATTGAAAACAAAAAAAGAAAAAGCAATATAAATTCAATGAAAAAAAGAATAAAAAAATTACATAAAAAAGCTAAAAATAAAAAAAATATTTTTTTAAAAATTGAATGTAAAAACCAAAAATTTCATTTGAATGTAAAATTATTTTATGGGGGTTTTTTTTAAAAAAAAAACCCCAAAATAGTCTAGCACGGTTTCCCTTGTTAATTTAAATTTTTAAAAACCCAATCCAAAACATTTTCCCCCTTTACTAGGTTTTTAACTCCAAATAGCCCCACCAAAAATTTTAAGCCTAATGGAACCCCATGAACAAGGGAATCAAAATTTAAAGGAATAATTTTTAACATTTTTTAAAGTTCTTTTTTTTTCCCAAATTTAAATATCTTATTTTTTATTTAGAGTTCCCAAAAAACCAAAGAGGGAGGTAAAAACATTTAAAAAATTGCCCAAAATTTTCAAAAAAATTGTTAATTTAATTTCATAAACCTGCAAAAAGCAGGTTTTGTACATAAAATTTCCATTGGGGTGGCGAAGCTTTAAAATTTTTTGTAAACTAATTGGGGGCCCAAATTTTAAAAATTTTTCAATTTAAAAACCTTTTTAAAGTAATTTTTCATCTCAAACGTAGTTTGATGAAAAGCAGTAATAAACCTACTAATATAACCCCTTCCTAATTTTTTAAAAGGATTTTCCTTTTTTAACCCCCAAAATTTTAAAAAAGGGACCTTTTAAATTTCAATAACAAACCCCCAAAAAAAGTCAATATTCTTTTACCCTGCCATCCTTTACAAGGCTTTAGTTGGGCACATTAATATAAGGTTAAAAAATGTTTAATTTGGCAATTGTTTTTGAATTCCTTTTAAGAAATTTTTTTTCAGTTAAATCTGTTTAAAAATTTGTTTTGCAAAATACAAAAAATTCCAAATTTTTTTAAAGTAAAAATATTTAAAACTTGGTCAGTTAATCTCCCCCTTAAATTTTTAAATTTTAAAAGGCTAAAAGGCCTTTTTTTACAAAACTGCCAACCTTCCAACTTCTAAAAAAAGGTTAACAAATTGCAAATTAGTCCAAAATATTGGATAATACCCCCCTTTTTATTACCGAGCCTTTCAAGCCTTTATGAATTGTAAAATTTCCTTGGGAAATTAAAAGGGTAAAACGGGTTGAAAAGAGTTTGCAAATAAAGGTTCCATCTTTTTCACAAATGCCACTTTTCCAATAGACCTTAATCCCCTTTACAATTGCGGGAGGGTCATCAGTTTGGGATTTGTCCAAAATCAAGGGTTTGGGCCAATTAAGTTTACAAATTTAACAATCCTTTATGAAAGTCTTTAACAACCCCAAACATTATTTTGGGTTTCCATTTGGAAAGTAATTAAATTAATAAACCCTTTTCCTTTTATGCAACCCCCAAACCCACCTTTCACCTTAAAAATTTAAACATCCATTCCTAAGTGTTATCAAAAACCCCCTTCATTTAAGGTTCCCCCGATTTCACATTTGAACCATTCCTGCCAACACCTTTAAAATTCCAAAAATTTTAAAATATTAAAAATGGATTTAAGGGGGGATTTACACTTATTTAAGCCGGTTTAAATTAATTTCTAAGAAAATTTTAATTAATAAACCCAACAAATTAATTTTTAACAAATGCCCAATTTTTTTAGGGTTAAAAATTCGTTAAAAGGGAATTAAAAATTTTTAAAGTACCCCCAGATTTAAAATTTCTTAAAAAAAACCTCCAACTGGTTCTGTGGTCAAAACGCGGGAAAAAGGGGTTTTTAAAAAATTTAAATTTTTGGGAAACCCTTTTTAAAAATTTATTTTTCCCCCATTTGTTGTTTTTCCCCGTTGCTTTGTTGGTTTTCCCCATCTTCCCTCCCCCGGGTTTATTTCTCTCCCTTAGATAATTTGCCTGGGAGTGAACAGCTTCAGTTTGATTTTGAAGCTGTTTGCTTCTTCTTAGTTCCTGGGTATCCTGTAGGGTTATTCCTCCATTTCCCTCACTTGTACCAACCAAGTCCTGTTGGTCTAAACAGGAGAAGCGGTTGTTTTTTCCTATATTGGATGGTTCATTGTCACTGTTAGCCCAGGTGTTTGGAAAATTGTTATTCACTTCTGCTCGAGTTTTCCATTGCTGTGAGGGGGGAGGATCCAGATAAGCCATCCCTCTTTTGTACTCGTCCTCATCTCGCTTCAATTTTTTGATTTTAAAAGATTTTAGTTTCTCCATTTGCTTGTCGATACTAGTGAAAACTCGCTGGTAATCGAATTGGTACCGGGGGAAATCAAGGTCCGTCCTGGTAGCATTATCCACATCCTTGATCTCCTGCACTAAGGTGTCCGCCATGAATTGGTAGTGCATAACCAGCACCTCCAGAAAATCAAGCCCTTGTTGATCAAAAAGTTTCAAGAGCTCAACGTGGAAGGCTGAATTGGAAATCAGCCCTGACGGATAACACCAGGTACGAAGCCCTTTCGGCACCTGGCGCCGCTTGATGCATTCCTTAAAATAGGAGATTCGAGTTGTAACTTCTTTAGCTTGAAAGACTTATAATCGAAAATCTTGAGGTTGTCCACAATGCTGATGTTATTGTTGGAAAAGCTGGCACTAACATCAGCTTGATTAACCTCATTCTGCAAACCAATGCCTGGTTGCAGCCAGTCATTAAGTATTAAAGATGTTGAATTAGTAAGAGTAATCGCATTTGGATTCCCAATATTCCCTCGAGGTGACATTGAAACTGTTGAACTGGCTGGTGGAGTCAAACTAGCCAGGTTCAAAGTGTTACACTGGACTGTAACCTGCTCCCAGTTGTTAGGGAGCTGTTCACTGTTCACATGGTCAGTCAAATCATCCATTTTTTTTAGTTAGGTTGTTGATAAAAAACATTAACCGACTTATTTCAGATCCTCAGCCCCCTGGTCATTCTCCCTTCCCAAGGGAACGATGAACCACTGGGGATTGATAAAGACTCACCAGTTGCCATACCAAAAAGAAACCAACGTAGAGTCAAACTGCAAACATACTGAAAAACAACAAAAAATAGGCAGGCAACAGTAATTCTTAAACTTTTATGGTTAGCGCTTTCGTCGAGTATTCTTACACTCAACTTCATCAGACACTAGTTAAAAGAATTGTAGCCATATTTAAAACCAGATTCATAGTCACATGTTCAGTCACCTCCTATGACAAAATGTCACCTGATACAATTCTCATTTCTATAACACATGTACCTAAAAATTGTATAAACAATTGCGTATAAAATGTGTATGCACTTTCCTATTGACTTAATGCTCAAATTCATATGTACATATACAAAGAATACATAAATATACATGAAAAAGCCAGCTAAAACATCCAAAAAACAATATTTGTTATTGTGTACATAAAAATTGTTACATGTCACTAATCAACCTGAATAAATTTCAGTTGAATGAAATCAATGCATGTACTTGTGTATGGGGGGGGGGGTGTGTGTGTGTATATAACAAACACAAAGAGTGCCCCAAATTTTATGTCTAGTCACCTGAGTATTAGCCTTGTGTTAACATCTTAAACTCCTCAATTTCAAGACACATGCCAAAGAGCATACATCGTTCAACCCTGGTGTCACATAGGCCCTAGTTCTAAGCTGCCAAATCAGCTCCTTCACCACAAGTTTTAAGCCTAATGGACCGCCCCTGATGTCAATTTCAATTTGGTTGATCACCCTGAATGTGAAGGAATGACCAGGGTTTTCTACCACATGTTTTGCGAGAGCATTGTCTGTTTTGGCTTTCCTAATGTGGTAAATATGCTCGTATACTCTTTCCCTTAGTTTACGCTCAGTCTTGCAGATGCAAAAACCCGTACAAGACTGGCAGGAAGTGAGATAAACAACCATAGTGGAATTGCAATTAAATCTGCCCTTACAAGCAAATTTTTCATCCAGGATGTTAAATTGGTTACCTATTTGCATAAACCTGCAATAAGAGCAGGCTCCGCATTTGTACATACCTGGAATACGTATCATCTTTGGGGGTGGCAGTTCCAAGAGGTTTTTCAAATTAATCCCCCTCCTGTAAACTACATTTGGTGTAAGTCCAAATTTAATAAATTCTTTGTCTATTTGGAAAATATTCCAATTCTTTTACAAAATCTGTCTAATGTTTTCACCATCTGAACTAAACGTAGTAATGAAGGCGTACCTATAATCGAGCTCAGGTTGTTTTTCAGTATGTTTACAGTTTGACTCTATGCTGGTTTCTTTTGGGTATGGCAAGTGGTGCGTCTTTATCAATCCCCAGTGGTTCATTGTCCCCTTGGGAAGGGAGAACGTCCAGGGGGCTGGAGGATCTGAAATAAGTCGGTTAATGTTGTTTATCAACAACCTAACTAAAAAAATGAATGATTTGACTGACCTTGTGAACAGTGAACAGCTCCCTAACAACCGAGAGCAGGTTACAGTACAGTGTAACACTTTGAACCGGGCTGGTTTGACCCCACCAGCCAGTTCAACAGTTTCAATATCACCTCGAGGGAATATTGGGAATCCAAATGCGATTACTCTTACTAATTCAACATCTTTAATACTTAATGACTGGCTGCAACCAGGCATTGGTTTGCAGAATGAGGTTAACCAAGCTGATGTTAGTGCCAGCTTTTCCAACAATAACATCAGCATTGTGGACAACCTCAAGATTTTTGATTATAAGTTTTTTCAAGCTAAAGAAGTTACAACTCAAAATCTCCTATTTTAAGGAATGCATCAAGCGGCACCAGGTGCCGAACGGGCTTCACACCTGGCGTTATCCGACAGGGCTGATTTCCAATTCAGCCTGCCATGTTGAGCTCTTGAAACTGTTCGATCAACAAGGGCTCGCTTTTCTGAAGGTGCTGGTTATGCACTACCAATTCATGGTGGACACCTTAGTGCAGGAGATCAAGGATGTGGATAATGCTACCAGGATGGACCTTGATTTCCCCGGTACCAATTCGATTACCAGCGAGTTTTCGCTAGTATCGACAAGCAAATGGAGAAACTAAAATCTTTTAAAATCAAAAAATTGAAGCGAGATGAGGACGAGTACAAAAGAGGGATGGCTTATCCGGAGCCTCCCTCCTCACAGCAATGGAATGCTCGAGCGGAAGTGAATAACAATTTTCCGAACACCCGGGCTAACAGTGACAATGAACCATCCAATATAGGAGAAAACAACCGCTTCTCCTGTTTAGACCAACAGGACTTGGTTGGTACAAGTGAGGGAAATGGAGGAATAACCCTACAGGATACCCAGGAACTAAGAAGAAGCAAACAGCTTCAAAATCAAACTGAAGCTGTTCACTCCCAGGCAAATTATCTAAATTTTCACCAGGGACAGAAGCAAGATCGGGCAACCCAGAACAGTGGACGCAATGGGTGGAAGACCAACAACAAGCATTGAGGCCACAAAAGGTAACATCTAATATGGTGTTGGAAGCAAATACTAATTTTCAAAATCCTGTTTCCAACTGTAATTTGCAACCCACCTTAGGACAGCCCAAGTTGGTATGTTTACTACATGTAACAGTTGACTCTGGAGGTGACTTTAAGATTTTCAACTACTCGGAATATACTGTTCAACCGGAATTAGTTAATGTCCTTTCTAAAGGCTTGACATTTGTACCAACTAAAAGAATGGACATTTGTGGTGTTTTGATTGACTTAAAATTGTACTTACGGAAACTCAATTTGAACCTGTTGCTTAGTAATGAGTTGAGTGTAAATGCAGAGCTTAAAGTACCCAGTGTTACAATCCACCCTTACATCCATTGTTGGATATATTTGAAAGGATGTGTGACATTGACCTTAGGTGTTTATCGGCTACCAAAAGGAATAGGTTCAACAATGTGAATAATCCAGGGAGTGAAGCCTTTAACATGTCAAGGGATGAATGGGTTTTGATAGACACCTTGAGGAATGCTGATGTAAGACTTGTTAAGGCTGACAAGGGTGGTGGTTTGGTGGTGTTTGATTAGACAAATCACATACAGAGAATGGAAAATATGCTTAATTTGGCTACATATACACAGGTTTCTCTAAACGAGGTAAACCAAGCATACAACCGTATTAAGGTGTTTGTTAACGACTTGGTCATGGAGAATAGGATTGATCTAAATTTGGTAAATTACTTAACTATGGTTTCCCCTAAAACCCCTGTGATTTTCAGGATTCCAAAAATCCACAAATGCTTGATGGACCCTTACATGCACCCAATTGTGGATGGAAGGGATTCAATGACATACCCACTGGCAAAATTTGTGGACAGTTTGTTGAAAAAATATGTATCAAGGGAACCCTTTATTTGCAAGGACTCCTGGTCTTTTTTTGAAGCAATAAACAACCAGGTCTTTCACCCTGATTTTAACTTTGCCACAACTGACATCAAAGATTTGTACACCGTCATCCCACGTGATGTGGGTATTGAATGGCTCGAGTTACTATTAGTAAAAAGAGGGGCACCTGCATCTGAAATTGGCCTAATAACAGAACTGTTGGACATAATTTTGTCCAACAACTTCTTTTTGTTCAACGGCCAGTTTTATTTACAGAACAGTGGGGTGGCAATGGGGTCCCCAGTGGGGGGCAGTTTTGCTAACTTAGTAATGGCCTTTTGGGAGGACCAATTTGTGCATAACACCATAAATAGATTTAAGGGTGAGATTCATTACTATACCAGATTTTTGGACAATATTTTTTTGATCTTTAAGGGAGAAGAAAGTACGTTTAAGGAATTTATGATATACTGCAACAACACGACGGATTTTCTGGTATTCACCCACGTATTTCATACTGAAAGAATAGCTTTTCTTGATGTAGAATTCAGGAAGGATAATGCCAACAAACAGTATTTAGCCAAAATACATCGGAAGGACACTTATTGTAACTCCTTCCTCCATTACAGTAGTACCCACCCCCTACATCAAAAAAGGTCCGTAGTAAAGGGACAACTGGTCAGGGCCGCAAGAATGTGTACTGCCATTGACTTTGAGGAGGAGTGTAGATTGTTATTGCAAATGTTCACAAACAGAGGATACCCCGTAGACATGTTAAGCAACCTATTTGTGGAAGTTCAAAACAAAAGGACAAATGGCCATTTTAAAGCCATTTTAGACAACAGCAATCAGGGGATGAGTATTGATGATAGGGTACCAATTGGAGGTGAAAGTAACCAAGGGTCGATTATAGGTATGCCTTCATTACAATGTTTAGTTCAGATGGTGAAAACATTAGACAGATTTTGCAAAAGAATTGGAATATTTTCCAAATAGACAAAGAATTTATTAAATCTGAACCTGCACCAAATGTAGTTTACAGGAGGGGGATTCATTTGAAAAACCTCTTGGAACTGCCACCCCCAAAGATGGTACGTATTTCAGGTATGTACAAATGCAAAGCCTGCTCTTATTGCAGGTTTATGCGAACAAGTAACCAATTTAACATCCTGAATGAAAAATTCGTTTGTAAGAGCAGATTTAATTGCAATTCCACTATGGTTGGTTACCTCGCTTCCTGCCAGTCTTGTACGGGTTTTTACATGGGCAAGACTGAGCGTAAACTAAGGCAAAGAGTGTATGAGCATATTTAGCACATTTGGAAAGCCAAAACAGACAAAGCTCTTGCAAAACATATGGTAAAAAACCCTGGTCATTCCTTCACATTCAGGGTGATCGACCAAATTGAAACTGACATCAGGGGCGGTCCATTAGGCTTAAAACTTGTGGTGAAGGAGCTGATTTGGCAGCTTAGAACTAGAGCTTATGTGACACCAGGGTTGAACGACGTTCGCTCTTTGGCATGTGCCTTGAAACTGAGGAGTTTAAAACGTTAACACAAGGCTAATACTCAAGTGGCTAGATATATAATTTGGGGCACTCTTTGTGTTTGTTATATATACACACACACACACACACACCTTATACACAAGTACATGCATTTATTTTATTCAACTGAAATTTATTCTGGTTGAATAGTGACATGTAACAATTTTTATGTACACAATAACAAATATTGTTTTTTTGATGTTTTAGCTGGCTTTTTCATGTATATTTATGTATTCTTTGTATATGTACATATGAATTTGAGCATTAAGTCAATAGGAAAGTGCATACACATTTTATACACAATCGTTTATACAATTTTTAGATACATGTGTTATAGAAATGAGAACTGTATCAGGTGACATGGTGTCATGTGAGGTGACTGAACATGTGACTATGAATCTGGTTTTAAATATGACGAAAGCGCTAACCATAAAAGTTTAAGAATTACTGTTGCCTGCCTATTTTTTGTTGTTTTTCAGTAGTTTGTTTGCAGTTTGACTCTACACAAATTAGCCATATGTTTTCCCTCCAGAAATGGCCTTAGCTCCCAGTCAGTTTGGCAGAGCGATTCAGAGCATCACTCTGTCTTCTTTAATATTTCTCTAGGAGAAAAAAATTAATAAATAAAACTGTTAAAGCTACCTCAGCCTGATTCAGTTACTGTAAAAATACTATGTACGCCTAATAAAACCTGAAGCCAATTCCACAAATGGTTTTAAATCCAAATCTAATTAGTAACTGCCTCCACAAAATTCCCCTGACTGAAAACAACTTACCTAAATGAGAGAGCATGCACATTTTTGTATATACTTTAGATATTCCAAACAAATCTGGGCTTAAGGTAAGCTTGCACATCTGAAAAACTGAACAATTTATAATTTAGATACACATCTACAGTACATGAAGTTCATAAAATAAGTTTTTAAACTATGCTCAACTAAGGTACAAATATGTAATGCATTAATTTATATTTCTCAATATAGTTTGACATGTTAGCGAATCAATAAAAGATTTGTAAATGATTTTGGATGCTATGTCTTTATCAGCCTGACAAATAATAATGGAGTCGACAACTTTAAGTTTCTATAAAGATACTAGATCAGACCCTGAACAGTCAATTTTTAGAGCTCAGCCCCATGTGTATGCTTCACAAACTTAACAAAAGCTTGCCTGGTTGGATGCTCATTAGCTAAGACTGCAGACTGTATGGTAAACAGTTCATATGCATGAATATTATCCATCTTTAAATTAACCTCCCATGCAAACAACTTTAGGTCAATGAGGGATTATGTTCCATCCAATTTTATGTGCAATTAAAATTCAGATCCATTCTCAGTTATTACAGCTGCACAAAGATCAAGACATGAATTAACATGGTTATATCATCTAGTTTTCTTTAAACCATGTTGCATGTGCCGCATGACTGAAGTTCTTCCTGCTCAGCCTTTCTAAATGCTGAGTTTGTTTTAATAATTCTGAATACAAGAGAATAGATTAAAATCCTGATTACTGAGCAAATGGAAATAACTGTTTCTTCTGTCATCTGTCAGAACAACTCAAAGTTTATCCAGCAGTAAAAACTGTCATTGATAATCTCACTTAATTTTTCAGACACCTCACTGCTCTTTAAAAAAAAAGATACTTCACTGCTTTCATCCCTGCCAGGGCCATTAGAATAAACACTAACACAGAAAGAAACATTTTTATTATAGTTTTTATTAGCTTTTTAGTTAAAATGTCTGCCAATCTGATCACAGCTTCATCCTTTTTGATCATCTTTATATCAATTCCTACAAAATCAGCAATCTCTCTTTCCATGTTTGGCACAGAAATGCCCTTTAATGTTTAAATTCAAGGTGTTTATGAACTTTCTTTACTTTACTTTCTGGGCTAAATTTGTTTTCTTATTAACCCTTTCATGACAATATCAGCAAACCAAATGGTTATTTTTACATGGTACACTTGTCTGCAAATTCATTTCTTGTCATTTTATAAACCCAGAATCAATAGTACCAAAAATAGGTTGATTGGGACCCTATCTATGTCACACAAGCTCAACATGTGAGAGATATTAAGATATTAAGAATCCAGAATTTATGCTCTCTCGCTCACAAATCAGCATATCAGCTACTAAGGAAGCTGTCAGCTCACATAATTCACCTTCTGCACCAACCACACGCACAGCACCTAAACCCACATATGCTGAGGTTCTCACCAGAAGCCTACCTAAAGATCAGTGACCTCCCAAACATAAACACGGTTCACATAATCCATTACCAGCTGAACACAGCACACATAAAAACACACACACCAGTGTCTCACCTAACAAGCCCCTAAGGCAAAACACAAAATCTAATGTTTTGATCATAGCTAACTCCATTCTGAGACACACAGATGTCCCACCCACCAGGCTGGGTAAGGAAAAAGTCACGGTCAGATGTCTGTCAGGTGCCAGGATCTGCCACATCACACACGCACTCAAGTCTCAACAACAGGTACTGTTATGACTCTGTCATAGTCCATGTTGGTGTGAACGACCTGAGACATACCTCTCTGGACTATACGAAGAGAGACATGACTGAGCTCTGAATATGTGTCCCAGGCAAGTACATCCCTAGCCTTAAGCAGCATTCTACCTTCACCTAGTATAACGCCACAACACACCAAAAAATGACTGACTTCAACAATTGGCTTAGTTTCTGGTGTCATTCCAAAGGGATCCAGTACCTGTCAGCCTGGGATGATATGGTTGATAGACCATGATGCTTTGCCAGAGATGGTTTTCACCTGCCACCTCTTGCTTTTGGTTACTGGCTAAGGCACTTGCCTTCCCCATAGTGCCTTTTTTAGGCAATGTCACAAAAACAAAATTCCCGATGTAAAAATATCCTCAAAAAAACAACCTCAAGGTTATGCTGCTAAATGCTAGAAGTCTAAATCTGAAACTGCACTCACTGGAAGCATTCTTCACTTTGGTAGATGCAGATGTCTGTGCAGTCACAGAAACCAGGTTCAAGTCCACAGAGAGCACCCCGGCCATGCTGGGTTATAATGCCTTCCACACATTCAGACCACAAAATGAAAATGCGAGAACTTAAGGAGAAGGAGTACTAATTTTAATCAAAGATAAATACACCTCCAGATTGCTTAAACTGAATAATTCCCTAGAGTAACTCCAAGTACAAATAACTGTAGGAAAGACCCCTCTCTAAGTTATTGTCAGTTACAGGTCCCCCTCCATGAACCATGATGTCCACACTGCCTACTTGGATCTACATGAGGCACTCAAAATACAACCAAACACTCTGGTTATGGGTGACTTTAACTAACCATCCATAGATTGGGTAAATTATATGTGTACTAACACCCTAACCCAAAGCTTTCTTGGACTTCATTAACTCCAGTGCCTTGGAACAGACAGTTGGCACCCCCACAAAGAGCCAAAACATTCTTGATCTAGTACTCACCAGCATGGAAGACTGGTGAACCACCATAATTGTGTGGCCCTCCCTGGTGAAGTGTGATCATAAATCAGTCTCGTTCGAAGTAATAATTACATCACACCACCACCACCCCCCCCCCAGGAGAAATTAAGCCAAAAAACTTCTCCAAAGCCACCTACAGTCTCTTAAGAGACGGCATTAACAGCTTCAAAGCTCCTGTCCCCACTGATGAAAAAGACACCTATACTGGGATATACATTGATTCTCTGTGTAGACATCTGTAAAATTGTATTGACTCAGTTGTAACTGACAGGAGCAAAGCAAGATCCTCTAGAAAGAACAAGCCTGCCAGGTAGACATCTGCCATAAACAATCAGTATAACAAGAAGAAGAAATGGGTCTAGTTCACGTTGTCATAAGCTGACAACATCGGTACGACAATGTCGAAAGTCGAGAACATCGCGCAGGTAAATGGAAATCTCCGTAAGGGGGAGATTTCTGTTTACCTCAATGTAGTGCGGTCTCAGAGTTAGTATATTTAAGTGGGGGTTGTGGGGGGTGCACGTGGGGGGATAGGGGTGTTTGCCCCCTGCCTACGCTAGTCAGTATTTTTTTGTAGTGATTTATTTATTTTTTTTACGTTATTCGAAATTTTACTACTTCGATCAATAAAGTTTGACCTGCATTGATTCGATGCAGTAAAACTTTGATAATGTGATATAGAAGCAAAGAAATTACTGTCTAAGAACATGAAGGAATGGTCTCAGAATTGGAAGCACACCCTTCTCAGTTTGGACAAGCATATAAGGCATCTTGTAAAGTCCTCTAAAGCTAACTACTAATCTAAATTAGCATCCCTGGCTAAGGATAACCATTATGCATTCTTTAGCTACATCCAAAACTTTAAAGAAAATCCCAGATTTGCACTGACCTTGTGGTGAATGGTACCACATGAACCTGTAGAAATAGCCAACCTACTAGCAGACAGGTTCAATGAACCCCCCCCCCTGCCCCTGCCACATACACCCCTGAAAATTCCTACCACCTGTTCTCCACCTAGTATCTCTAAACAGCAGGTTTTAACTGCCCTCTCCAAGGCCAAAAATACAGCCTCTATGGGACCTGACAACATCCCATGCTGTGTTCTATATCATTTAAAACAGAAGTTAGAAACACCTTTGAGTACTCTCTTTAACCATAGCCTAAGCACTAGTTTTTGACCCTGTAGAATGGAAAAAAAGCTACCATCATCCCCTTGCACAAAGGGGGTGCATCCACTAACCCTGGAAACTATAGACCCATAAGCCTAACCAGCCTTATCTGCAAGGCCATGGAGAGAATCATTATGGACCTTATCAACAAAGATATAGGAAGCCTTCAAATGCTTGGCAAGACCCAGCTTGGTTTTGTCAATGGCAGACTGTGTCTGTTGAACCTGGTGGACTTCTTTGAGAATGTCACCAGAGCCCTGGACAAGGGCAAATCTGTACATAAGGCCCATCTAGACTTAGCCAAGGCTTTTGACACAATACACCACTCTAGCATCATTGAAATACTCACCTAGCTAAGGATCAATCCATATTTTGTCAGGTGGGTTGCAAACTGGCTCACTGACAGAACACATGCAGTCAAAATAGGGGATTCTACCTCCACCAGCAAACCCATTACCAGTGGTGTTCCACAGTAATCGGTGCTGGGACCCCTATTGTTTGGAATCTACTTCTCAGAATACAGGCAAAAACTAAAGGTGGGTGGCTGACAACATTTGCTAATAACTGCAAACTGGGTGCATATATTGAGTCCCCAAATGATGACAACATTCTACAAGAAGGCTTACTCAAACCAGTGACTGGTGCCAAAGTCACGTACTTAAACTCAATGAAAAAAATGCATTATCATCCCCTTCAGCAAGGGCAATGTCCCTGTGGATTACCATATTAATAGCAACACTCTAAGCTCTAAATCAGTGGTGAGAGATTTGGGCACACAGGTTGACAGCAACCGTACCTCATGTCTCCACAGTGGTCAGGAAGGCCTTCTATGTTGCTCACCTCATAAATAACAGCATAGCTTCCAAAACAAAAGAGGTTATAACCCACTGCACACTTTCTTCATCAGGCCAATAACAGAGTACAATGCTCCCTTTGGTATGTACCTTACCAGGCACCTGCAGCAACTAGAGAGATCTCAAAGGTTTCTCACAAAGAAAATTCAGGGACTTCAGCACAAGTCATACTCAGACAGACTGAACTCACTGTTACTATACTCTTTGTTGTACAGACTATCCCCTGTGCCTTGCAAACAGAGCAACATCTGATCCTGCCTTAATAGCTATGCTGCACATTCGTAAGTGAAATGGTACACAATTCCCTCACTCTAGGGACTTAACCTAGCCTGTGACATCAACAGGACTTGCTGGAGAGACAGATATGCCTCACAGAGGTTACCTCTCCTCGAACAAACTTCCAATTCAAGTTAAACAGAGCCCCTCACTGACCCAGCTAACTTGGACGATTGGAAGGGAACCCACACATTCACCTCAGGGGATTTCACCCATGTCTTTCTTGGATAGCGGCAGTTGGTGCCGATTTAGACTGGCTTGTAATCATTGACCATATCTCTAGACCCTATAGGGAACAAGGGTTGAACTTGGCTAGGCTTGTAAAGGCCCTAGGGCCATTTTCCTAGTAAACTCCTATGATCCTATGATTAACACTTAAATATGCATTAAAAGATGTTCTCTGACAGTACTTTTAAGTGAATCATTCTCTCTGTTTCTATTAATGATTTTCTTACATGCAAGTTCTGCAGCCGAACATTAAGGACCTTATTTCATTTCAGCTATTTCAGAAGCTGATGAAACTGACTTAATTACATCATATCATATCATAGCATATTCAAACAGTTTCATAGGAATCACATCATAGTCAAGTCAATACTTTTACCAGCAAATACATAAGTATATCACTCATTTCCATGTGAAGCATTCAGAAGAAATTAAGCAGAAATCCCAAAGCTGTAAGTTCAGATCAACCAAAAGCTCTTAAAGACACTCAAATTACAGCAAACACTACAAAATGCGCAGTGAGTAAAATAAGTGTTTAGTTACAGCGCAAAATAGATTTTAGGCAGATAATTCTTTTCAGAGCACCAACAATAACAAAACAGAGGCACAAAAATATACACCATAAAAAATTGACCTGAAACCTTTAGAATGTATTTAAACAATAACTTCCCACTTTGCTTATTGACCTGCACCTCAGCCAGTGTTAGAATGAAAAACAGAGTTTAACCTTTTCCAGCCCATATCTCAAGCCATGGGGGCACTGCCTAAAACAGAACCCGGTAGTATGCTGACTGCATTACTAAGAGACAATTTATACTGCTGTTTGTACCTTCTGTTTGTTATATGATTCTGACAAAACTGAACAAAGTTTTTTCAGTTAGGATTGTGCAGCTTAGGGACATCATGAATAAAAACAATGCCAATGCTGTTTTTAATTGTATGCATGAAGATAAACACATTGTATATTCCATGTTCCAAAGCATAATATGCCCAGTCTTGTAAAAGGGAAGTAGAAAAGGATATAATAAAATCATTTATTCTCTGTACTGTGTGAATCAGTCCAGTCATTAGCCTTACCTCCACTCACTGGATTAAAAACTACCTCTCCTACAGACTATTCAGAATCAGACTGGATTCCTCATTTCAACATTAATACCACTTAAATAAGGAGTGTCACAAGGATCTAGTCTTACACCTCTGCTTTTCACACTGTTCGTTAATCAACTTCCTTACAACTTCTTACAACATAATCTGTTACTGTATGCTGATTATATGGTTCCTCGCACGTCTAACCCAAGTGTTAAATAATTTAAAAATCCTTTCAACAAGTTCTCACCATACTAACCTCATGGCTAGAAAATAAACACATAGTTCTTTACACAGCCAAAACTAACATAATGATCTTTAGCACCTCATACAAACTGAAATATGTACCCTCCAGCTGGTGCATATCAACAAATGACAACAAACATCTAGGAACTGCCAACTGTTTTTCATACTTAACGTTTATGGACAGACCAAAACCTAACTTCCAGTTTCATATACAACAAACCAAAACAAAAATTAATAAAATACTATTCTGGTCCAACAAAAACTCTAATAACTTAGCACCTGAAGGCAGAAGTGCCTTAGAAAAAGATATTTTCCCCCAGCTTGACCTCCCCTCATATCATCTGTCTCAAAAAATATGTCTTCCTTACAAATCATGTCCAGTTCCTACAGTGTACAAGTAAATTAAATAAAAAGGCCAAGAGATGATTTCACCCATCAATCCTACATCCATTGTCAGTACTCCTAAAATATCAGTCGTTAAGGTACTTTTCTACGAACATAAAACAGTTTAACTAGAAGAACAAAACACTTGAAAATATTTGCATATAACTGAAAAGTAAAGAGATAAATGTTTAACTAATTTAAGATTCTGAACTAAGATACATTACTACAGAAAAAAAGTGTGCACTCAGATTTCAGATTCTACAGGGACATAAAAGATTTATGCTTGCAAACAGATGATTTCTACAGAATAAATTATACATATTCCAAAGTAATTATTCTCAATAGCAGGTAACAGTATTCAGTTAGACAAAAAAGATCACTGACCTTTGGATGTATCATCTTCAATTGGCTGTTTAAACGCTGTAATGTCACTGAATGTGCAGAGAAACAGAACCACTTTATCCTGTTCATTTCTAATGGGTGCAATTTTCATATAGAACCACACAGGTGTTCCTGAAAGAATTAGAGAGTACATGATTTTACTAAAAATTCTTTGTTAGTCACAATATCACAACATATGAACTATAAAAGGATTTAAACATGGGTAGTAATTTGTTGTTTGTTTTATGGTTTGCCTATAATAACTATCCTTTGTCCATTCTCTAGGTGAAAGCAAGACATGAGTTACTCAGACCCCTGATATATATATATATATATATATCTATATATATATAGATATATATATATATATATATATATATTTTTTTTTTTTTTTAATTATGTGGTTGTAATGGTCTTTCTGCAATATCTAACTTTTAGTGTGTGTGGGGAAATACTGTGCTATGTCAAAAATCAGCTCACTGTCCATGTATGTTTAAGTATACTCACTTAATAAGCAACTGTATACAAACATGATTAAGTAACTTATTGTGGATTCTAGATGAACATCTGACACCATGAAATGACAGAGTGAAGATTTGGAAATATTTATTATAATTAACATATCTTCTTACTGTGCCAGTGACAGTTTCTTTATTTCTTGCACTGGCATATACAATACTTTGTAAAAGAAAGGAAAATGTCTGTAAGGCACATAACAGGAGCCCAATATGGATATACTAATAACCTGTTCCAATAGGTTTCATCTCAGTAGACTTGCAAAATAAATAAATAATCCACAAAACAGACTTACCAAACCAAAATGACATGGGTTAATGTCTCAATCAAAGTAATGAGAGAAAAGCAAACAAAATCACTGCTAAAAAACACACTTCATTCCATAAAAAAATAAATAAATAAATAAATCAGTAAGCACTTTCATCTCCATCAATCATTTGTGAAAGTTTGTCTTTGTGCTTTAATATTTACTAGCGTTTTTTTTTTTTTTCAAACAGAACTGAATGCATGCTCTGAACAACCCGTATGAAGTGTTTCTGAGTTTCTTTCTTTATAATACAGTCAATAAAAGTTAAAATACTACATATTTTAATCACGTTGTTGCAGATGGTACAGTAGATAACAAAGAAATTTAATAAGATGCTCTCTCTCCCTCAATCTCATTACCCTGTCATATACACATATTGTCCTGTGATTCTTAGAAGAGCTCACTTTGCATCCTAAATCAAACCCTTTTGGGAGAAGCCTCCATGTGTGGTAAGACAACAGTCACTATGTCCTCCTTATCTTAGCACAACGATCTGCAGTGTAAGACATGAAGAATATGCTGCATCATCAAACATTTCCTCAGTCACTTAAGAAAAAAAGGATCACATCTGGTGCCCCCTACAACAGAAGCACTTTAAGGTTTAAGTGTGCTGCTCTGAATACAAACTAATATATGACAGACAGGCTGTTTGTTCAGAGGGAGTAATTTCTTCCAAAAATGATTAGTGTGAACTAAAAGGCAAGGCTGATCTAATTATCCTGACATCAGAATCAAGATACTAGCGGTTTTAGAATTAAGCCCTGAAAGAAATCTATCAGATTGAGTAGGTTATTTACAGCTCAGATATAAAGCAGTTTTAAAAGTCATCCAGAAAGACTCTAATTCATTGAGCTATTTCTTATAATGTAATGTGCATATGCTGTTTTAAGATGATTTTTTTGTGTCTCCATTGAAAATATGCTAAATAATAAAACTAAAGTGATCATGCAAGGTCTCCTCTCTCTCTCTCTCTCTCTCTCTCTCTCTCTCTCTCTCTCTCTCTCTCTCTCTCACACACACACACACACACACACACACACACACACACACACACACACACACACACACACACACACAAACACACACACACACACACACACACACACACACACACACACATGTAACTAGACATGCACAATATAGATAGATAGATAATTATACATACATGCATATGCATACACATACATACACATACATATACATACACATATACATACTGCTCTCTCAATATTCCCCAAAAACCTATAACATTTGCTCACTATTTCTATTCTGCCAGAGACATCTTCCTACTGCATAACTCCTCAGTCTCTTTCCTCAATATAACCCTACCAATTCTCCCACCTACCTCTCTGACTCACCTCCATGCTCTCAGACCAAATCTTTCCCTCAGAGACCTGTACACACACCCAAACAGTGGTACTACCCTGTGCACTGTCCTTTCCCTAAGCTATAACATCCCTATAGATACCCACTGGCACCATACTTACAGGCATCCTTACAAAGAATAACATTTTAAACAGTAAAACCTGCATTTAAAACAACTATCAGCTTGAAAGGGACAAACTAACTATCTTCATATTCCTACAGAGTACTATCAATATAGTGTTTATTTCAGTACAGATACCCCTATTCAACTTCACTAACTTCTCTTGCTGATTGTTTTTCTTGACCTGCTTCTCTTGGATGGTACTGACCCGCTCCGTTCACTATGCTCACTTCGCTACCCTACCCTACCCCCATTCCTACCCACCCCCACATCAATTACATTTATAGTCATACACCACACCCCCAACCACTCCTCACTTCCAATTATCCAATCAAACCAAACCCATCATCCCCCACTCCTATACAAGCTAACACACCCTCTACAACTGCTCTCAGATAACTACTATTAACACTCATAACCACACCCAGTCACTCCCACAACAAATCAATATGCCCCCTGCCCTTAACACCCACCATCCACAGCCCCTCCTTCTCACATTAAACCTCTCTTCTCTCCTCCTACTCTCTGTCCTCTCCATCTACCACACACAACTTAACATTACCCCCCTCCTCCATGGCAAACTGACTCCACAAAGCCCACTAAACCCAACCATCCCCTTTCACCATCAGAAGACCCCCTCCTCCACTCTTCCACCCTCCTGCCTACATAGATATACAACCTACAAAACTCACCCCACTCATCCCGTAGACTAGTGAAAATATTCCATAAACTATATAAACTTTATCTATACCTACTCCAAAAACTCTCATGCTGTGGTGACATACACCCAAATCCAGGACCCAAAAACTGCTATAGCACTAATTCAACATACTCTAATCTTCTGTATGTAAGACCTACCTCATCCTTTCTCCTTCTAAATATAAATGTAAGAAGCATTCTCAATAAAACACAAAATCTCCATACCCTACTAGCACAATATAAACCTGAAATTGTGACAGTAACAGAAACATGGCTTAAATCTGAACACCATGACAATGAAATAACTGCCCCAGGCTACAATATAATACACAAAGATAGGACAGGAAAAAAGGGAGGAGGTGTGGCAGTACTGTTCCCAAACCACTTCTCTATAGAGCAATTTGAAAGCAACTCCCAGGAAGTGCATGACATAGAACTTATTCTAGCTAGACTAAAACTTAACTCCAATAAGCACATTATTATTGCTGGGGGATACATCTTCTCAGCTGGTTAGCTTCATCTCTTCCACAAGAAACCATACTCTTAGGTGACTTTAACACTGATTGGTCTGAATTTACCAGCCAATATCCCTCTACCCATATTAACCTCCATGGGTTTACCCAAGTCATATCTACCACCACAAGAATAGATAAAACCACTAAAAGACAGTCAGTCCTGGACTGGATATTACTAACCAAACCCAGTCAGACCCACCAATCAGGTTGTCTCCCTGACAGCCTGAGTGACCATCAAGCAACATACTTAGTTAGACACTGTTCTCACCAACCAAATCAGCCCATACTCAGGGTCATACGTAACAAAGAAACCTTTAGGGCACAAGATCTAATCAACTCACTAAAAGCCGTATCTGGACTCCCTTAAAACAACTATTACTAGACGAAGCTGTTGAGTACTTTAACTCAACCTTTCTAAACATCCTAGCCTTCCATGCTCCACCCATGACCACTAGAATTAAAATCACCCGTCCACCATGGCTATCAAAAGAAACAAGGTCCATTATGAAAGAGGGAGACAAAGCCTGGTCGCTACTTCACAAACATAAAACCCCTGTCTTAAAACAGAGATACCACGAGCTCCGTAACCAAGCCAAAAGACTAACAAAACTTGACAAAGCTAACTACTATAAGACTTTACAGGAAAAACACACTAACAACCCTCAAAAATTCTGGGCCTCAATAAATAACCTGCTACACCCAGGAAAAATGACCACTCCTTCCCCTGTGTTACCAAATAACCTAGACAACATCCCCACCCAATTTAACAAATACTTCACTGATACAATCCAAGCCCTTGCCAATACCCAAACCACTAACACCAACCCCACAACATCAGCAACTCCCACCTTTCCAATGCAGTTAATACCCAACCCAGTTTCTCCCTGCACCCAGTTGCTACTAATACAGTTGCTAAGCTCCTCAAAAAATGTAAACCAACACCAGCAGCTGACAACCTACCTGCAGAATTCCTACAGATTACTGCAGAAGCTATAGCCTATCCTGTGTCCATCCTCATTAACAGATCAATTACAGCATGCAAAATACCTCACACTTGGAAAATATCTCACATTATACCTTTGCATAAAGGTGGCCAATCCCGTGAACTCACAAACTATCATGCTATAGCAATTTTATCACCCCTATTAAAAATATTAGAGGGAATAGTCCATTCCCAGCTTATGCACTACCTCCTAAAACATAACCTACTATCCTCATCCCATCATGGCTTTAGACCTTCCCATAGCACAACCTCAGCTCTGCTCTCATTTTCCGACATTGTCAATGCCCACAGAAACAACAGTCTGCTAGTATCCTCCATATTCTTAGACCTATCCAAGGCCTTTGATATGGTCAACCATAAAATGCTCCTGAATACCCTCGCTGCCCTTAACATAAGCCCCTCTGCCATATCCTGGTTTAGTAACTACTTATCTAACTGTCAACAGGCAGTCCTATGTTAGAACCAACTGTCCCCCTTACTGCCAGTAACTCTAGGTGTACCACAAGAGTCCATCCTCGGTCCATTATAATTTTCAATATTTACTAACCAAATAGCATCATCTTCACTCTCTGCCTCTATAGTGCAATATGCAGATGACACCACTCTCATATGCACAAGCACCCACCCTGAACAATCTAAAAACCATAACTCAAAAAAACTTTACCTTAGCTGAAGAATGGTTCGCTAACATCAAGCTTATACTCAATCCCAAAAAAAAAAACTCACTCTCTTCTACCCTGGTAGATCTCCTCCCATAGACAATAGTTTCATCATAAAATCTAAAGATAACACATTTATCACCCCACTCCACACACTAAACTCTTAGGCATTGAAATTGACAGTAATCTGAAATTTGACTTCCATATCGCCCAAACAATTAAAAAGGTCAACAAAAAGATGGGACTCCTCTATAGGAACCACCAATACATGACCAAACATACCAAAGCCACCATTGCTAGAACCCATCAACTATCCATCCTCCTATATGCCTCCCCTATCTTAACTAACCTCCACCAAACAGAACTAACCAAGATGGAATCTTGCTACAACAAGATTGCTAAGTTCGCTACCGAGGCCACCCATAGGTCCCATCATTGCCTAGCCCTTAAACAACTCAACTGGGTCGAGTTTCCACAGCTGCTCCTACTCAACCAACTAACAATCGCACATAAGCTCTACTACCATCCTGATAAATCCCCCGCCCTGAGAAAACTAATCAGCCCCTACAAACCCTAAAGAAACTTAAGATCTGCATGCATGAGCCACTTAAATGTCATCAAATACAAAAATGAAGCTGGCAAATCTCTCTTTGCCTTCTCCATTGCCAGATGCTGGAATTCTCTCTCAGAGCACCTCACTTCTATATCCTCTAATAACCAGTTCAAACAACTTCTCAAAACACACTATTTAAAGAAATGGCTATGCCCTTGTCACCCCCCCAGGTTAGCTTATACAATCCCTCAATTAATCAGCAATGTTAATTTTTTATACTGTTTGCTAAGTATGCTCAACTATATCAAGCTACTTTATGTTTTATCCTGTGAATAACTTTTTCACTGTATTATATTCTACTATCAGACCTCTCAACTGTCCCTGATTTAGACTCCGATTGTAGGTCTGTCCCTCTTAATCCCTCTTAAAACTGGTGACTGCTGAAGAAAAGGAGGTGAATTGCCCTTAATAAATAATGATAGTAATTCAGAGTTATAGACGTTTTACGTCAGAAAATCTGTATTGATCTACATTCTCCTATTCTATAAATGTTTCAAGCTAATAAGACAAATATTTAAAAAATGTCCCTGATTGTCCCTGATTATTTGAGGATTTGTCCCTGATTCTGTTGAGATTTGTCTCTGATCGGTTGAGAGCTATGTCTTCTATACTGTTTGCTAAGCATGCTCAACCTTACCAAGCTAATTTATGCCTTATCTTGTAAATACATTTATCACTATATTATATTCTACTACTATTGAACCTTAGTGAACATTCAGCCACTGTTGTTTGTACAACATTGTATTGTATTATATTGTATTGTAGTGTACTGTAGTGTATTTTGCTATACTTGGAGCTTTTCTCCCCGGGCCTCTGCTGAAAATGGACCTGTGTCCAGTCGGACCTTCCCAGTAAACAAATGTAAAATAAATAAAAATACTTTCAAAACAAGATACCTTATTTTACTTTTACAAGGTAAACCGGAATCAGAGGACTTGTATGCTTTGAGTGACAACATGGCTACACAAAACCAACTTTTAATCCCATGCTACCTTTACAACCCATTTTAAGATAAATCTATCAAATATTATAATCATTATAAAAATGATGTCAGGCTCTATCCCAGTTTACTTTCACATCTCATTGATATATCGTGTGTGTGTGTGTGTGTGTGTGTGTGTGTGTGTGTGTGTGTGTGTGTGTGTGTGTGTGTGTGTGTGTGTGTGTGTCTGACTAAAAGTTTGTATTTACTGTTTTAATTTATACTTTAGGCTTTGTACAATATCTTAATTGCCTGTAAGTGTGCATGTTTATGTGTGTCTGTCTGTCTGTATGCTGAGGTACAATGATGTCCCATCCAAGACTAGTTGTCTTTAGACCCAGTGAATGCTGGAATAGCCACCATTTTCTCTATGACACTGAACAGGTTACATCAGGTACTAATGAATGACTGAATTAATGAATGAATGAATGAACGATTGACATTAGACTCATTTTAAGGAGAAAGTATAAAAATCTTGAAATGACAGACTCCTTTTAGAAAGAAAGCATAAACATCTCGAAACCAGATGCAAAAGTAAAGTGGAGAATGTTTGTGTCAGATTTTAGATTAGATTGGTTCTAATGTCTAAAGTACTACAGTAACAGACACAGTATTATGACACAAATGCTAGTATATACAGACTGTGCCAGACACGTTAATAGCTATAAAATACTGTACCAGACATAGCATTATAATAACATGCAGTATAATAGTACTTCACACTTATTCAGCATATGCTGTTATAACAGTGTGAACAAGATGCATTGTTATAAGGACGCAGGTGCTAGTAAGTACAAAATACTAGTGCACCACCAAAGTGTGTTATAAGAGCATGTGCTAGTAAGTGTTAAGTACTAGTGTACCTTACACAGTGTTACATGGATGCAGGTGCCCATAACCATGAAGTACCATTGTACCAGTCACTAGTCTATAAGGGACACTGATTATAAGAGTAAAGTACCACTAAACAAGAAAGGTTAGGTCCACAGCACTAATACTGCCTCACTGTTGTGCTCTAGTAATGTCATGGAGCTAACCAGCAATTGAAAGACATGCAAGAGACGCATGGTCAGAACAAAATCTCTTTAATGATTCATTTGCTTGTTTTTGACTCAAAATACTTCGGACTGAGTTGTGTTTTCCCTATCAAACTTCTGCAATGCTATTGCACAAGCAGCTGCAGACCCCACCACCACCACCACCACATACACACATTGCCTCAATGGGCCATGAACAGATCCACAGCTCCCATAGTCGATAATGGGTAAGCGCTGTAAAATACTGCATTCAGTCATCACTGCTCTGTTCTAAAATAGCACAGTAGAGCTCATCTTTGAATCATTCTCCCATGTTCTTATGATCTCAGTGTAAAGCTCTGGGAAAGAGTAGCCACCTAATTTACATGGACCATGCTCCCTCATATTACCATATATAAATGCAGCATTTTCCAGTATTGCCCCGTCATGTTATTTGTGGAAGCCTCCTACCACTGTGGAGCTACAGTGGTCTTTGACTTGGTCTCTCATAACACTGAGTAATCCTGTTAAAATCAGGACAATATGGAGGGCATCATGTGTTTCTGAATACCTCCCCCCTTCAAAGTGTTCTAAGAAGAAACAAGCTAATGACTGTGAAGTATTATTGTACCAGATGCAGCATTACAATGAGACATGTGCTAAGATATGTAAATTACCAGGCACAGCATTCTAACAATACACAAGCTAACAACAGTAAACTGTTTCAGTGGTATCCAAAATGCACTACCTTCCTTAATATCTGTTTTTTACCTCCCTTTGCTACTTATGCAGAGAATATGCATTTGTGATTTCAGAACACTCCAACTACTGTTTAATTTCACACTGTATTTATTTATTTATACCATTATGTAAATGTGACTGCTCTTCAATGTACTATTTTGCCAGCTTATGTTTTAGGTTCTGAATCTTTATGTTATTGTGGTTCTAATGTGTTTTATACTGTTTATTTCACACTGGATATATTTTAATCATTGTGTTAAGAACAACTACACCTCAACGTTTCATGTTGTTTTGTAGATGCTTCGAATGGTACTCTCTGTGTTACTGTAAATTGTTCTAATACTTGAATCTGTAGAAGTTTTTTGCTGCTGCTCTCTTTCAGTCCAGGACCTTTTTTGGTGAATATGGCCCTTAGACCAGCCCACCTGCCCCATTATCAAAAGGTATAAATAAATGTTACTGCACGTTAATAAGACTAAAGTATTACCGTACAAGAGTCATACAAGGAGATAAGTGTAAAATACTATACCAGATACAGCTTTATAAGGGCACACATGCTTGCTTTGCTGATGTAATGTTATCATTCTGACCAGGGCATGTTAGATTTGATAGCCCCTGACCTGGAAATACAATCTTCTGAATAGTATTAAAAAAAAGTGAGATGTATGAGGTATATTGGGAAAAAGATATTTATGCCACATCATCCCTATCGACAACAATACTGCAGTCTGCACACCCTCACACATACACAAACGCAGTGCACATACACATACAAAACACACATAACATTGCAGAGAAAATATATTATGAAATATGTGGTCATTCCTTGAAAAAATGCAGGAAACAACACAAATTATGTCAGTGATTCTTTTGTTGTAACTTCTATATGAGGAGTAATGAGAAATTCATTAAAACAGTAGTATGTCCAAGCAAAGTAAAACTGTTTGTTATAGCCACCAGTATTTTTTTTTATTCTGTGGATAGAAGATTAACTTAAAAAATGTTCTAGTAAAGACTTATGACACTGTACTTGGACATTTTTGAAAAACAAAATTTTAAAAGAGAAAAGTAACTTACTGTTTTTTCTGTACAACAGGATTTCAAATGAGTTTGTCTCGTAATTCTCAAATGTTTGTCTAACTTTCTCAGTGGTTTCCTTGTCTGTGAGCTCTCCATACATAAAACTGTAAATAAATTATAAAAAAATTATATAAATGTTCAAATATGCAATAAAGAATATATGAATATATGTAAAATGTTTATGAAGAGCATAGACTACTTGTAACACGAAGAGTGTAGACTACTATAACATATGAAGAGTACAGACTACTTATAACATAAGAAGAGTACATACTACTTATAACATATGAAGAGTGTAGACTACTTATAAGAAGAGTACATACTACTTATAACATATGAAGAGTGTAGACTACAACATATGAAGAGTGTAGACTACTTATAACATATGAAGAGTGTAGACTACAACATATGAAGAGTGTAGACTACTTATAACATATGAAGAGTGTAGACTACTTATAACATATGAAGAGTACAGACTACTTACAACATATGAAGAGTACAGACTACTTATAAAGTACAGTTGTGTACACTTACCATAAATGTAGATGTTCGAGTGTATTCACTGTTGCAGTCATCACACTTGGGTTATCTGCCTGCAGGTAGCCCTCAGTCAGCCCAAATACCAGAAACTTAGTATTTCTGTGCCGGATGCTGTTGCTTGTCAGGGGTATAAAAACAGGCAGCCGATGCCATTACATCAGTTTTTATTGCCCCAAATGTCAGGAGCCCCCCAAATAGGGAGCTAGGTTATGGTGGGGAAAACACCACCAGTAAAAAGTAAATACCAATCCCAATACCAAAACCCCAGAAGGGGTTAGTAATAGCCATAGATAGGAGAGAGAGAGAGAGAGAGAGAGAGAGAGCAAGAGAGAAAACCAGGGGCCTGGAGGGAGGGAAACCAAGACTACAACAGTGAATACACTCGAACATCTGCATTCATGGTAAGTGTACACAACTGTACTATGTTCTTCATGTTTTACTGTTGCAGCCATCACACTTGGGTGGATTCCCAAAGCTGAAGAAGAGTGGAGGCAGTCAAGAAGAGTTAGGGCTGACTAGTATGCCTTGCAAGACTGCTGTAGCAAATCCTGCCCTGGATTTGGAAAAGATAGGCAGGTGGTAATGCTTGGTGAATGTGTATACAGAACTCCAGATAGCAACCTCCAGGATGTCCCTGGTAGGGACTCCCCTGAGAAATGCTGTTGTGGTAGATGTTGCCCTAGTGGAATGTGTTCTGACCCCCTGAGGGGTTGGTTTCCCATGGTGCTTGTAGCAGAGATGGATGCAGTCTGCTATCCATTTGGAAATAGTTTGTTTTGAAATGGCCTTGCCCTCTGCCCCTGTTGCAAAGCTGACTATTAGTGGTCAGATTTTTTTGAAGGGCTTAGTCCTATCAAGGTAGAATCTGAGCTGTCTGTGCACATCCAAGGAGTGCAGGATCCTTTCCCCTTTATTTTGAGGATTAGGGAAGAAGTTTGGCAAATGGATGGATTGGTTGAGAGCCACACTGGACACCATTTTAGGCATAAAGGAAGGGAGGCCCTGTCAGCATGAAAATAATGAAGGGCTCCACAGCCATCAGTGCTTGTAGCGCACACACTCTTCTAGCTGAAGTGATGGCCAGAAGCAGGGCTGCTTTCCAAGAGAGGAATTTTAACTCTGCTGACACAGCAGGTTCAAAAGGGGGAAGCGAGAGTTTTTCCAGTACAAAGTTAAGGTCCCAAGCAGGGGTGGGTGCTCTCCTCGGTGGCCTTAAGTTGTTTGCCCTTTTCAGGAACTGTTTGATAAGAGGGTGCGAGAAGAGAGGTGGCTCAGTGTTGTAATGAGCAGAAATGGCTGAGGCATGTATCTTAATGGAGGAGAAGGACAGGCCTTTGTGGAGTAGATCTGCTAAGTAATCCAGGATAAGAGGCAGAGAGGGCAGTGTTGTGTCCTCTCCTTTAGATTGAATCCATGAGCAGAACCTTTTCCACTTATCAGCATAGAATTTTCTTGTACTGCATATTCTGGCTTCAAGAATGATGTCCAGCACCTGTTTGCTTAAGGTCGCTGGGGGAGAATTCAAGGAATAAGCCAGGCTGCAAGATTTAGGGCTTGCAGATGTGGATGCAGAATCTGTCCCTCCTGCTGAGAGAGGAGGGTAGGATTCTGGTGTAGGTGCCAGGATGGCACCAATGTCAGACTGCACAGGAGTGGGTACCAGTGCTGGCGTGGCCAGTCTGGGGCAATCAGAATTGTCCTTGGTCTGTCCTGTTTTATCTTGAGTAATACTCTTGAAAGGAGGGGCAGAGGGGGAAAGGCATAGTTTGAGGGATTTACCCACTGAAAAGATAGAGCATCCACTTTCCAGGCCCTGCTCTGAGGAGTTCTGGTGCAGAATTTGCTGAGCTGGTGGTTTTAGGGGGAGGCAAAGAGATCCACCTTTGGGGTCACCCATTTCTGTATCAGAAGGTTGAAGGTGCTATGCTCCAATTGCCACTCGTGTGGGTCTAGGAGACTTCTGCTTAAGTCATCTGCCAGTAAGTTTTGTTTGTCTGGTGGGAACTGAGCTTGCAGATGGACTTGAATGTCCAAGGCCATGTTCCACAGGGCCATGGCTAGCCTGCAGAGTGGGTAGGAATGCCTTCCCCCCTGCTCATTGATGTACCGCATAACTGTGGTGTTGTCTGTTTTTATTAGCAGTTGTCCTGGAAAGATTAAGGATCTGAAAGCTGTCAGGGCATTCTGTACAGCTAGCATCTCTTTTTGGTTGATGTGAAGATGAATTTGACTTGGGTTCCAGTGGCCCAGAATCCATATTCCGTCCATGTGTGCCCCCCAGGCATAGTCTGATGTGTGTGTGTGTGGTTAGGGTCTGGGTGGCTTGGGGTTGAGTAAATGGCAGTCCCTTGTTGTGGTTACATGCTTCTGCCCACCAGTGGAACTCTATCCTTAGACAGGGTATGATAGGAATGACTGTTTCCAGGTCCTGAGAATGTTGGCACCAAAGACTTTTTAAGTACCATTGGAGTTTCCTCATATGCAGTCTTGCATATGGAATCAGCAGTATACATGAGGCCATGAACCCTAGGGCTTGCAGTATTTGTCTTGCAGATAGCTGGGTTCTGGTGGCCATTTGTTTGAAGTAGTCTGTCAGATAGACTTAATTTTCTGTGGTGAGGAATGCCATCTGGGAAGTTGTGTCCAAGCTTGCTCCCAGGAATACAATCTTTTGACTGGGTACCAGTTTTGATTTCTTTTCATTGACGGTGTACCCCAAGGAAGTGAGAAGATTTTTCACAAATGTCAGGTGCTGCAGTGGCAATTCCTGACTGTCCTCCTGAATAAGGCAGTCATCCAAGTATGGGTAAATTTGGATATTTCTCTGCCTGCAGTATGCAATGGCTGGAGCCAGGCTTTTTTTGAATACTCTGGGCGCAGTAGATAAGCCAAAGGGAAATGCAGAGAACTGATAATGCATAGACCCTGCCCTGAGACGTAGATACTTCCTACATGATTCCCTTTATGGGGATATGTAGATAGGCTTCTTTTAAGTCTAGGGTGACTAACCAGGCATCCTTGGCTAGCATAGGAAGAAGCTGTTGCAGGGTAAGCATTTTGAATTTTGGTACCACTAGGAAGGTGTTGAGAATGGAAAGATCCAGGATTGGGTGCCAAGAGCCCTCTTTCCTGGGTACCAGGAAGAGTCTGGAGTAGAATCCTTGACCCCTCTGTTCTACTGGAACCGGCTGAATAGCTCTGATATTGAGCAGGGAAAGTACTTGGTTTTGAGCCTCTGCCCACTGGTTTAGAGGAAGGTCTGGAAACCCACTTGGGGTTGGCAGTGAATGGAAATAAAATTTGTACCCCTGGGGTACAATGTTCTGGACCCACTGGTCCTGAGTGATGGAGATCCAGTTTTTTGCATGAAGGGCAAGTTTTCCTCCTAAGGGCACAAGCAATTGGGCAGGGCTGGGGAGTGGAGTAAAGAAGTCATTGTGAGCTTTTTCTTAAGGAGGTGGCTTACCACTCCCTGCTTTAGGGGTGGGGGCACTCCATTGCTTAGATCTCTGCATACCCTGAGACTGAAGTCTGGGTAGTCTGTTTCCCCTGGGTTTGGTTTGAGAAGGCCTGGAGGGGGCTGGAATGTTGTTTGGAAGGGCAATGCCTACTGAATCTAAGGGGTTGCACTTGTAAGAATTCTTTAACAGTCTGCATAGACTTAGCTTTTTTTTCCATCTTTTTAAGAACCTCTTCTGCTTTGGTGCCAAACAAACAGTCCTTATTCAAAGGAGCACCTAGTAACTTTGATTTGACATGGTCTGGCAAGGTCTGCTCCTTGAGCCAAGCATGCCTTCTCAGTACAGAGCCTTTGACTGCTGCTCAGCAAGATGCTTCTAGGGCATCAAAGCCACACTGCAAAGTATGCTTGCTGACTCGGCTTGCAGAGTACATAAGCTCCTGCAATTCTATATTTTCTGCACAGTCTGAAAAGGTTGCCACTTTTTGTTTAATAAGTTCCATAATATGTTGTTGGTACTTCAGCATGGGAAACTGACAATTCAATGCCCTAATAGCAACAGTTGCAGAGGAATATACCTTCTTATCCCATCTGTCCAAAGCTCTGGAATCCCTGTCTGAAGGGGTGGGATTCTTGGCTGTAGTAGCCTTGATACCTTTAGGCCCCTGGGAAATGATCTCTGGGTCAGCAGTAGGATTCTTGAAAAGAAATTTGTGATTGTCAGGTACACTATACCTGTCTCGTTTCCTAGGGGCGGGAGGTAAAGTGTCAGGAGTAAGACTGGATTCCATAAAAACATTATCCACAACATCCAGGACAGGGGGTATTGCGGAGGGCCTGTGTTGAGGCAGCTCTAGAAATGCTCTGAGTCTCTTTTTGGACTGAGGATAGTATTGGCATTCCATGTGGAAATGCTCTCGTAAGGTATGCAAGGTTTCACCAAAAGAAAAATCCTCTGGAGGAGAGGCAGAGGGAATGGATTCCTCTGCATCTGAATCCTCATAAGCAGATAAGGGCATGTCTTCATAATCAGAAATTTCAGAGTCATCGAACTCCTGGTCTGTTGAAGCTGAAAGGGACTGGACTCTTTGTCTCTTAGCAGGGAAAGGATGACTTTCCCTAATCAGCGTAATAAGGTCTTCAGCCATTCTAAGCATTTATTTTTGTGGCATAGGAGCAGGTGCACATGCTTTGGTCATCAGTTTTCTAGGTGTAGTGCATACTCTGGGCCTAAGAAACTCAGTAGTTTTGGTTAAAAAAGTCGTCGGTTTGAGTCGAACATCGGTTGAGCGAATAACTGCCTCAGAAGCCGGTGCCTGCTCAGCGGCTCAGGACCCATCCAAGGTAGAGACATCCGCAGGTTCCATAGTCGATGAAGAGTCTCGTGGCATACCGGACTCCAAATGGGTCTCAGTAGAGGCCTGCAAATCCACTGAAGTGGGCATCAGGAGCTGCAAAAGTGCCTCACTGAGTACCGGCGGACTGGCGACTAGCTTAATGGAAGCATCATTGGCAGTTTTGGACCTATGTGGTCTGTCTCTGTCTTTATCTTTACATTTTTTCAGAATATCAGCAGTCAGATAGCTTACCAAAGCCATTTCAGAATACGGATTTTGAGAGCAAAAGAATTTAACAACAAAGAGAGCCTGACGACAAATGGTTCGGGGGTTAAATAAGGCACAAACCGACAGCGAGGGACGTCATGGTCTGGGCCTAAACAGGTGATGTGGTAAGAATAAAAATCTCTGTGAGATATTTGCTTTTCACAGGCAAAACAATTGTTAACTTTTTCTGACGTTGGTTAGAGCAAGAAAAATGGATCCCCAACAGGGTACTTAACTTTAGAAGACTTCAGGATTATTAAATTTGTAAATGAAAATTCAGGTAGCAGCTGACCGGCACTTGCGAACTGGTTCTGCTTTGGGCTCCTCGGCAAGAAAGACGGATGTAATGGCATTGGCTGCCTGTTTTTATACCCATGATGACCTGATATCAGTCCTGGAGTGGCAGCAGCCAATGCAGAAATACTAAGTCTCTGGTATTCAGGCCAACTGAGGGCTACCTGCAGGCAGATCACCCAAGTGTGATGACTGCAACAGTGAAACACGAAGAACATCATATGAAGAGTACAGACTACTTATAACATATGAAGAGAGTAGACTACTTATAACATATGAATAGTACAGACTACTTATAACATATGAAGAGCGTAGACCACTTATAACATATAAAGAGCATACAATATAGCAACTTGCTAAATTTCGCTTTGGCAAGATTATAGATGGCACTAACTATGTATTCTATTGAAAACCCTGTATGTGAAGTGCAGTAAAACATTTTCAGTCAGAGGCAGACAATCTAGGTCTTGCGCAGCATGAAAGCTTTAAGCCAAACTTGGCACAATTCAGTCTCTCTGTGAAACTGAGAGATATAGTCTAGCCAAATCAGTTATAGTCAAAAGTAAGCATTTGGTTCAGCCAGAGCAGTCAGTATAGTCTGAGAAATGTATACATGCTGTACAGTGCAAACATGGGCAGTAAGCTGGGCTAGGTACTTGTTTTTGTCTAATGTTGATAAATCATTTCTTTACAGTGGCTCTAACCTGCCCACCTATACTCCCAAGTTGAGTAGTACTTAATACTTGTCTAAAAACTGAGTATTATGGCATTGTCGGTGACCGTAGACTTCACTACATACCAAAAGCATGCAGATTTGCATCATAAAGAAGAACCATTTTGTCTACTCCATTTATGATACATAATATTTATCTACATAAAATGGAATACATATGTGATCAGTGATGTCCACAACCATAATGATAAGTACTTAAAAAAACAGACAGAATAGTTATCTTTTCAGACTGCTGGAACTACGTACTCAGAGATGATTAGCGTAGTTTGGTACAGCTTAAAGAGTTCTGGAGTGCAAGAGGGAAATTTTATCAAGTAGTAAGAGACGATGTAATCTATTTTAATCAAATTATTTACTCTTGAGTATCATGTCATGAAAAGGATATGCGTACTAGATACCGCATTAGGTACAAAATGCATGGCTATTTACAAACTGTATCCACATACAGCCAATTTGCTCTCAAGGGTTTCCTGTCACATACAAGGCAATACTAAAGCATAAACTCATATACCAATATGAAACAATTGCAGCTACTTCAATACATACTCTTACAAATTTGTTTATTGATTTGAGACACTTGTTCTCCTTTTTGCTTGTATAAGGAGCCACAAGTTACTTGCAAATTCTTTACATGTTTTTATATTGGAAAAAAATTGGACTATTTTGCCATTGCACAGTTGATACAGTCTTTACTTCGAAACAAGGATTGCTCTTTGTTTAAGCAGTCACAGTTAACATAAGATACTTGTACACAAATCTGCATAAACTAAGAGATGAACATTGATTTGACTTTATATATTGTTCTGGAACACCAAACTTTTTGTTAAAGTAACTACAGTTTAATCAAATGCATCTTTGCAGGGGTATAGACATTAATATCTGAAAATGTATTTATTTTTCTTTTACACCATCCATTAGCTGGCCAAAATTCAGTGATTTCCACATTTGGTCATTAAATTGTTCCTTACAAATACACTTGTTACTTAGTATTGCCACTGCACTAATTATTTGTTCTATTGAGAAAATCATTTCATATTGTTCTTTTGCCCCATAAAAATTATTAGATACTGGTCTGTAGACACATACATGCAAGCATGTGCGCGCACGCACACACACACACACACACACACACACACACACACACACACACACACACACACACACACACACACACACACACACACACACACACACACACACACACACACACACACACACACACACACACACACACACCCTCACTAGGCACTATCAGATGCACTGTTGCCATAGACAGCAATGGGTATACGCTGTAAAATCCCACGTTCAGTCATCACTGCTCTGTTCCAAAATAGCATGATCAGGTTTGGCTTTGAATCTATTTATTCATTTGTTGGGTAAACACCATTTTATAATATTTATAAATGTGTTGTATATTGATTCTTACAGTACTTGAGCATTGCCAAGCCTTTTTGACAGCTAAACAGTGTTTTGTAAAACATTTAAATTCAGTATATATATTATATTTTGCTGATTGTAACATAATAATAATTTATTAATCCATTTTAATACTTGCTTTTACCCTATTCAAAGTGTCAGAGGAGCTACTGCCTATCTTGGTAAGCAAGTAGTGAATGGCAAAGAAACAGTTCTGGAAGGACTGCCAGACCATTTCTGGATGCTCATGCACATTATAACACCATCTATACACACACATATACACACACACACACACACACACACACACACACACACACACACACACACACACACACATGCACACACAAGGCACTACAGCTGTGAAATTAACTGGAAGGACTGCCAGACCATTTCTGTATGCTCATGCACATTATAACACCATATATACACACACATACACACACACACACACACACACACACACACACACACACACACACACACACACACACACAAGGCACTACAGCTGTGAAATTAACTGGACAGCTAAGCTCTGTGAAACAGAATTGCCACATGCTGCAACAATGTGTTAGCCTTTGTCATAAACATATGAAGATGTTGTTATCAGAAATGGGTCCTGCATAATTATTAAATCAGCACCCAAACGTGCTGTCTGTTAGAGATGCATTTATCTAGCCAAACTGGAGGTAAAGCTCTCTCCAATCAAGACTGAACTTGACAGTCAAGAGGAGAAGGTAAACACTTGCACCACACCACACTCATCACATAGTCTCACTAAATCTACACTGCCAAAATCCACACCTAGAAACACAAAAACATTTGTGGAGGCTCTCATTAATAATCTGCTCAAGCAACAGAGACCTCCAAAGCAGAAATGCAAGCAACCTCCACCCCCAACACAACCCAAATGACACGTAGCCCGCAGACTCAATGTGCCACTCAACCACAGCCAATAAGGCAAAACAATGTACCCAACACACTAGTCATAGGCGACACTATAGTCAGGCACAATGATGTCCCACTCACCAGGCTAAACAAGGAGAAGGTTACTGTCAGCTGGCTGTCGGGTGCCAGGATCCGCCACATAACCCACGCACTCAGGTCACTCCACAACAAGTACAAATATGACTCTATCATTGTCCATGTTGGTGTGAATGACCTGAGATGTACCTCCCTGGACTACATGAAAAGAGACATGGAAGAGCTCTCCAATCTTGTAGCCCAAGCAGGTATGACCCTAGCCCTGAGTAGCATTCTGCCATCACCCAGAATGATGTTGCAGTACAAGGACAAAATGATTGACTTCAACAATTGTCTAAGCTTCTGGTGCCATTCTAAAGGGATCCAGTATCTGTCTGCCTGGGATGACATGGTCGACAGACCACGATGCTTTTCCAGAGATGGCCTGCACCTGTCAACCCTGGGATTCCGGATACTGGCTAAGGTTCTTGCTGCCCCTTTAGTGCCTTTTTTAGGCAAGGTTCAAATGACAAATTCACCACCGTAACAGGAATAGGCAAGCAAAAACTGAGGGTGATGCTACTCAATGCTAGAAGTCTAAATCTCAAAATGCACTCACTCGAGGCACTCCTTAAAATGGAGAACATCGATATCTGTGCAGTGACTGAGACCTAGTTCAAGGCTCCAGAGAGCACCCCTGCACTACCAGGCTATAACTCATATCACACTTTTCGGCCATGTAACCTGGACCGGAACACCAAAGGTGGAGGTGTGTCCATATTCATTAAGGATATCCACACCTCCAGGCTAGTTGCTCAGCATAATGCAGCTGAGGTTATCCAAGTGCAACTAACTCTGGGCAAAACTGCAATCCAAATTGTAGCTTGCTACAGATCACCCACCATGCACCAGTATTCCCACTCCTCTTTTCTTGATGTACTGGAAAATATTAGGGTTCAACCAAACACCCTAATAATGGGTGATTTCAACTACCCTGCCATTAACTGGGAAAACTACTCATGTACCAACTCCTTCACTCAACGCTTTCTGGAATTTATAAACTCCAATGCCCTGGATCAACTTATCCACACTCCTACCAGGGGCAACAATATCCTAGATCTAGTCATTACCAACATGAGCGACTGGTGTTCCACACCTGAAGTCAACACCTCAATGGTCCGATCCGACCATAAGCTAATTACCCTAGATATCCACATCCTGCCACCACCCCCCATTAAAGAAACCATGGTAAAAAATTTCTCCGATGCCAACTTCATGCTTCTTAAGACAGAAGTGGTGAACTTCATGACACCCATGCAGATGGACAATACAGTTACGACTACTGAATCTTACACAATTGCACTTTATAAGCACTTAAATGAGTGCATGGATCATGCTATCCCAAACAGAACCAAGGCGCTATCCTCCAAAATAAGGAAGCCAATCTGGTGGTCCCCTGCCATAAACAAACTGTACAATAGAAGGAAGAAACTCTTGCAAAAGAGAGTAAAATCCCACGAGTGGAGGAGCTCCCTGGTCAGCCTCAGTAAGAAGCTGCAATCCCTGATAAAATCCTCCAAAGCTAGTTACGAAAACAAAATCGCCACTGATTCTAAAGACAACCACAAAGCATTCTATAGCTATGTCAAGAATCTCAATGGCAACACTCAGATCTGCTCTGAGTTACAGCACAATGAAACTAAATATACAGACCCAACTTATATTGCCAACATCCTGGCAGATAGGTTCAGTGCTAACTTTACCCCCCTCTCACCCCCTAAAGAGCCCATCGCTATACTGGAAGAATGCAAAGTTCCTGTAATCACGGCTGCACAGGTAAAAACCACACCCTCCAAAGCCAAGAACACAGCATCCATGGGACCAGACAACATTCCAGGCTGTGTTCTACATGAACTACAGAATGAACTGGCACCCCGCCTAAGTACCATGTTCAATCATAACCTCACCTCAGGCTTTGTGCCTGCTGAATGGCGCACAACAACGGTTATCCCACTCCACAAGGGGGGAGCCACCACGGACCCTGGGAACTACCGCCCCATTAGCCTGATGAGCATGGTCTGCAAGGCCATGGAATGTATCATCATGGAACTTATAAACAAAGAAATTGGTAATCTCCATACTCTGGATCCCACCCAGTTCGGGTTTGTAAAATGCAGATCATGTCTCCTAAACCTGATAGACTTCTTTGAAGCAGTCACCAAAGCCGTAGACAAGGGTAAGGTGGTTCACACGGCCTATCTAGATCTTGCCAAGGCTTTCGACACCATCCCCCACTCTGGAATTATAGATAAACTCACTAAACTAGGTATAAATCCTTATGTCACAAGATGGGTTGTCAACTGGCTCACTGACAGAACCCACACTGTGAAAGTAGCAGACTCCAAATCCGACTTCAGACCAGTGACAAGTGGCATACCACAGGGTTCAGTCGTGGGTCCTCTCCTGTTTGCTATCTACTTCTCTGATGTACAGGCTAACACAGAAGGTCTTTGGCTAATGAAGTTCGCAGATGACTGCAAACTAGGAGCCATAATCAAAACTCCTAACGATGTGGACATCCTACAAAAGGGCTTCACTGAGACAGATGCCTGGTATCAAAGCCATGGCCTCAAGCTCAATGCCAAAAAGTGCATTGTCATCCCCTTTGGTAAAATGTTTGATAAGAGACCTTGGGACACAGGTGGACAGTAGTCTCTCCTTTGATAATCACATTGCCACAGTAGTCAGGAAATCCTTCTACGCAGCACACCTTATCACAAAAGGTTTCTCATCCAGAAAAAAAGAGGTCATTGTTCCCCTCTACTCATCACTCATTAGACCCATTATAGAGTACAATGCCCCTTTTGGTATGTACCTCACAAGACATCTACAACAACTGGACAGGCCACAGAAATACCTCATAAAGAGGATTACCGGCCTCAAACAGATGCCCTACGCAGACAGTCTCAAAAAACTCCAGCTTTACTCCATCGCATATCGCCTACTCAGAGGTGATCTCTGCCTAACATACAAAGCTATGTCAAACCCAGAGCTGTTGGACATGCTCCACTTAAAGAAATCCCAATCCCTCCGAGCTACATGCTCTAGGGACCTAAACCTTGTCACCACAATAAACAGAACTTGCCAGAGGGATAGATTCCTGTCCCAGAGACTTCCCATACTCTGGAATAAACTACCTATCTATATCAAACAAAGCTCCTCATTAGCACTCTTCAAGAAAAATCTTGATGATTGGATGGGAAATAGGAAATTCACCCCGGGGATCACCTCTGTGGCTCTGCTCGACAGTGGCACAGGAAAATAATTTTCTTGGGTTGAAAAAGCCAGGGTACCTTTTTTGGCTGGGCTTGTATAGGCCCCAGGGCCGATAGCCTAGTACCTACCTATGAACCTATGAAATCATAAAGCATAAAGTGCTTATTATATGCAATATATTTTTATGTTCTTTTATACATAATCACTTTTAGTATCTTTTATCAATATTTAATTAATGCAACCCACTAGTCTGTTATACTGATCAACATAATATTTTCTTCTCACCTGCTTCCCCAAAATGTCCTTTATTTTACATAGCTTTGCTTTATTTTTCTATTTTGGGTTTATTTCTGCTGCTGCTCAAAGGTAGATACTCTTACACATATGAATTGGTCTCATTACTATATATATATATATATATATATATATATATATATATATATATATATATATATATGTGTGTGTGTGTGTGTGTGTGTGTATGCCCCAAATTATGCTTCATAGTAAAGTCTTAGTAAATTCATGAGGACCGCAGATCAGAGCTGGCATACAATGCATCTTTAACTGGCTTCCTGCTTATCTGGAATAATATATCAGCATGTGCATATACATCCTGTGCATTCTTCTTAGTTCATATTTACAAATACTATAACAGATTCCATTTGGCACAGAAATACAACCACTAGGTACCAAAGATCACCCAATCAGGGGATCTCACAGCAGACCGCATGGCTTTTTGGACCCCATCTGCTCTCAGCTTTCTAGGTTTTAATGACTCATAACAAACACTGACCAGCACTGGAAGGCATCCCTACACATGCTCAAGGTGCAATTGCTTGAGTGTTAGTAGCCCCCCCCCCCCCAAAATGAACTGCATAATGCCGAGTGCTTTTTCCCATATGAAATCATTGCCAGTGAGATTTCTAATTCTGCACCAACACTGATTTACTTCTTTAGGGAGATTACTTCCTTCTTTGAGTTGTGAGTTGGTGCAACCCTGGAGTTGGTATATATAAGTTCAAGGTGTGGGGGGTTTGCCCCCTTGCAAAAAACAAGAAAAATAAGAGATTTTCACCCTTTTTGATTTCAAACATTTTTTTTTTCATTCTTTTGGAACACTGACTTTCAGAAAGTCAGCGTTTCATAGTAGAACCGGAATGGAAGCCACAGGCAAGAGCAAATAATAAGGCTTCCCTACAATCAGAAAACACAGTTTCTGCTTTGATTTACATTAATATAAGCTATGATCTCACGTACTTATCTTTATGTAAAAATAGGCAGCTATATTTTGTATTTGTACTTTGTTTTGTTTCATGTCTACTGTGCTTATATAGATGTGAAGCTGACTGGTAACAATATGTTACAGTTTATTTTGGCACATCTGATATTGCCTTTTCCTACATTTAACCGTTTTGAACTACATATTAGCTATGACTATAAAGCAAAGCTTTGAAAAGAAGATAGAAACTGCATCCTCTAGTTGACTGAACATAGTACTTCAAATATAACAATATGAGAGACCCAGAACAATGTTAACACGTGAGAACACAAAGATTAATTAAATGAACAGTCACACCAGTACTCTGTACTGATTTCTAACCATAGTATAGCACTTCTCTTTGTTATTAAAAGACTTATTCCACAGTGAAGTTAACAAACCTACGGGGAGTACAATTACTACTAGAAATAAAATATTATTACTCATTCCTGCATGAAAAGAATGGAAGGAACATTCAGCCTGAGAGCTCTCTTTGCTGAAAGCCAAGTGTTGCTGCTTATAACACTTGCATACAGAATTCCATAAACATAGTTTATTAACTATTAGATGCTAATAGCAAATACTTCATATAAAACATTATCAAACAAATTCACTGGTGCTGTTTTTGAAAGCATTGAGCCCAGATTACAGCAGGCAACAATGCTTACTGAGGTAATAGAATAACACTCTCTTATAAGGTTGTAAGTTGTAATACATCTTCTGAGGATGCTGGGCCTAAGTCCACCCCTCCCTCGCTTGCATACATTTTAATAACCCTCACTGTAGGACTTTTGCAGATCAAATAAATATATCAGGAGTTTTCTTTTAAATAATCTGCAATGAAAATGTCCTGCACTCAGCAAAAAACAAATATTTTTTAAAGTTATGCCATACAGTCTGATCTTAGAGGGCATTCATTTTATGTTTACTGCTGATCTTGTGACCTTTTAAGGGAGTAATGGCCATTAATACTTTCTTTACAGGAAGATATCTGTATGACGTTTACTAACACTAAAGGACAGCATATGTTGTCACTTACTAGACAATTATTAGATTCACTGCTGGTATTCCTTTTTTCACTGACATACATGCATACATACATACATACATTTACTTACTTACTTACTTTATTTTATTATTTATTTGGCATTTGTTTACCAAGAAAGTCCGACTAGGTCACGAGGTACCCATTTTCAGTGGACACCCAGGGAGAAAAGCTCCAGATACATATGGTTAACAGAATGAAAAACTAGACAGACATAATAAAGTCATAACATTCACGCACAAATATGAAAACAACAGATTAGTTTATCAGAATGTGAAATTAACAGACATAATAAAGTCATAACATTCAAGCACAAAATTTGAAAAACTACACATTAGTTTGGCAGAATAAAAGCTCAACAGACATAATAGTCATAGTGTTCAAAAATAAGTTATATGAAAAGCCTGATAATAGGAAGATGCAGCAATTTTTATATAATCGATGATTATCATAATGATTATTAATATTTTAGAGGTGATGATTATCATAATGATTATTAGTATTCTAGAGGTCATGAAATATGGTAACAGATTATATTGGTGAAGATGTAGGATAGTACGAGTAGAGATGGGTAGGGTGTGATAGAAGAGACAGTAGGAATAGATGTGGAAAAGGTATGAATGTATGTGTACAGGAAATGAGGTTAGGGTAATTAGTAGTGGAGACAGAATGAGTATTGGTAGAAAAGGGTTTAAGAGTATACAGGAGCAAATCCAGGCTTTGCTGAATTATTCTTTTATAGAAGTTTTGAAGGAGTGCAGATTAGTAGTAGCAATTTTGATAGTTAAAGGAAGGGAGTTCCATAGTTTTGACTCATAGCAGGAGTAAATGCAAGGCCTGGGTTTTGTTAGGTTTATAAGTTATGAAGAGATGTTTGTCTTCAGATCTGAGATGTTTATTTGGGAATTGAAAATTGACTAATGGGCTAAGAGCAGGACAAGCTAGTGGGCTGTGGATGATTTTTTATACCATAGTAAGCTGTACATATTGGAGGTGGAGGGGGAGTTCAAGCCATCTTAGGGAATGTAGGGCTTTACAGTGATGAGTTAGGTGGGTTGCATTTATGGCAAATTTGGCAATTTGTTATAGCAGCTGTCTAGTTTTTTTCTTAGTGCGGTCTGTAAGTTAGTTAGAATTGGTCCCCATATATAACAGACAGGCCAAGAGGTTTTGGCCAGGGTAATTATGGTAGCTGCTGTGAGAAAGTTTTTATTCCTGCATAGCATGCCTAGTTTTTGGTGTTTTTTAACACTATTTTGTATGTGTAGTTCAAAATTGAGATTATCATTAATTGTGACACCTAGTAGTTTGGTATGCTGAACCAATTCAATTTCAGTATTATTGGCTGAAAAGATCTTGAAGTTTATTCTGTTGGAGCTATGGGGTTTGTGGGTCAAGAGAAGGAGCTTTGTTGGCGGGGGGGGGGGGAGGGGGGCAATAGGAGTTCAACATTAGAGAGCCATGTTTCCATGGAAGAGAAAGCTTATTGTGTTATGTGTTGTAGGTGAGTTAATATGCCTGATAAACAGATGGTAGTTCAGTCATCTGCATATTGGATTAGAGAGCCTTCACAGGAGGAAGTATATAGTTATTGATGAAGACATTACACAGTAATGGGCCAAGGATGGATCCTTCATATACACCTGTGGGGGTGATGTTATATGGGGAGACAGAGCCCTGCCATTTTACTGCTGGCTGCCTGTCAGTTAGGTAGCTAGAAGATCACTGAAGTTAGGAGGAGAATAAACCAATGCTGGAAAGTTCTTTAAGGAGTTTAGGGTGAGATACCATGTCAAATGCTTCTGACAAATCTAGAAATACTACAGATACTAGTTTGTCAGTGTGATGAGCTTTGTTGACAGAGTCCATAAAAGATAATAAGGCTGTGGAACTACTGTGTGCAGGTCTAAAGCCATGTTGAGTGTGGGAAAGTAGGTTGTTGTGTGTAAGACGGTGGAAAAGTTGTAGATGCACACATTTTTCTAGAATCTTAGAGAGGGGGGACTAGATTATAATAGGACAAAAGTTTGTGATGTCAGTGGAGTTGCCTCCCTTATGTAAAGGTATAATGTGTGATATTTTCCATAGGTTAGGGACATGTGATTCAGCTATAGATCTAGTAATTAAGATGCAAACAGGGAATGCTATTGCCTCTGTAACAAGCTTTAGGCATTCTGGCAGGAGGTTTTCTGCTGAGGTTGAGCAAGCTTTCAGTTTTTGTAGTAGTTTTTTTTTTATTTGAGATAAAGGGATGGGCTGAAAAGTAAGCTGGGGATGGTTTGGTTTTTGCTTATGAGTGAGGGGTTGGCTGTGTGTGTGTAATGTGTGGGTTGTATAGAAGTTAGTAATGGGGGTATTAGTAGAAGAAGTGAGTTGGAGTGGATGAGTTGGGTTTACTTTTAGGTTGGATATGGACTCTATAAAGTATGTGTTAAATTTCATGGCTGTTTGAAAAGGTGGTACATTGGGGTATGGAATGGGATTATTTTTATTTCCTGGTATGACTTCCCCCACTCTGGGCCAGTAATCAAGGACCCTGAATCCTCACCACTGACACTGGAGAGGGACATTCACTTGGAATACAAATGGATACACTCAGTATTTCCAGATGCAGACCTCTCTTAAGAGCATGCAGGGAACACACTCAGGCCGGGGCTGGGTTTATCTCTCTGTCTCTCCCCAGGTCCCCAGTAATTCTCCCCCCTGGCAAAAATGCAGAGTTAAGTCCTCAGCTGACTGTCCAAGCCAAGTCCTCCACCACTCTCTCTGTGAAACCAGTGCTTTGTGTCCCTGCTCCAAGCAAATGACACACACACTCTAAGATTTGATTTACACACACACACACACACACACACACACACACACACACACACACACACACACACACACACACACACCCCTGGGAAAGGCTGGCACAGATTTACTAGCTATGCCCCCTTTTACCCGGACTACAATGTAGTTTCACTACCATCAGAACCCCTGCCAGCTACTTTAAGGCTCTTACAAGGGTACCCAATTATACTGTGTACAATTAATACTAATACAAATGGTAATGTTGACCAAATAACAAGGCTTTCACGAGTGGCCAGAGTTATCACCAAATAAATATTTGCAAATACTCTCAGAACTTAAATATTTTTTAAAAAAGAACCAGCCACAATAAAAAGTTTAACTATATTTAATAATACATAATAAAAGGACATGAAAATGCTAAATATCTATTTACAGTAAACACCAGAGTTTCAACCACAGGAAATATTAAAATAACACAGATGAATAGATTCACACAGATATAGAAAAACAGTACTTAACTAATCTCACTATATTTTCTTGACTCATCTAAAGAGTTACTATCCCCTGATTCACTTACTAGAGCAAAGCAAAATGAAGTAGGCGAGCAATCCTTCTATGTCAGGTTTCCAAAACAGAGTGCTTAGTCTGACTGAGAGACTTCTCCATATAATATCAAAATATTATTTCTGGAATAGCTTACAGAATGACATCACATCTGGTCATCTGCCTCTGTCTCCCATATTATCGCCATCACTAGAAGCTTCCAGATTTTAGCACATATGTGTTACAATGCACCCAGATAGAGCTTTTCTCATATCTGCTGCAGCTCCTGGAAGTAATAAAACAATGTCAAACCTCTACCCTTCCAGAGTAGCAATTAGCTCTCCGCTAGAGACAATAAAAAAGGCTTCCTAATACTTGGTTTCCCAGACATTTTGTCTCTGGCTGTAACCCGAACTATAAGATAAAATCTTTATGACCTAATTTAATTTCAACTATTTTTCAAAGTTAGCTGGAACTGAGATTAACCTCTTCTCTTCCAGTATCCTCTGTTAAAACATACACATTAATTCAACACAGTCAGGACTCACTGTTGGTACATTTTTAACACAGGCAACTTTACAAATACATTTTCAACACAAGCATCTGTACAAATCAGTTTGATATACAAATTATATATAATTCCAGCTAGCTGTGCTGGCATATGTTACACATCCACTGCCCCACTTTTCCTGGCATAACTGGCAGTACCACTTATCGTCACACCTGGATTGACCAGTGATATTATAGAGGACCAGAATTTCTTAGGGTTATTTTTGTAGTTATCCTGAGGGTAGGAATAGTGTGATTTTTTTGTCATGAAATATGTGCCTTTTTGTTTGATTGCAGAGTTGTCTGTATAACTGAAGATTTATGTCAGGTCAGTTTATAACTGAGAACAATCACTTTATAGCCAGAACAAAGCAATTAACAAAGAGATGCAAGTAAAACAGGTTTTTCTGTCATTTCCTGAGACTAAATACCTGGCATATGCAGTATAGTCTACTAGTCAAGCAAAAAGAAGCAGTGGTCAACTTAGTAAGGGGTGCTACTATTTCATACAGCAGGCATGTATTTAACTGATTAAAGTTAATACACAGCAAGGTTCTTCATAAGAAATCTGTTTACATGAAACAATGACAAAAGTCTCTGTAAACTTGTAGGTGTAGGGCTTTGTGACAGAGCACCTGCAATATCGGGGTCAGATGTAGTGGCTGCAGGCTCTACTCTATGAAGGAAGATAGTGACTGAGTGTAAAAAGAGACAACACTCTTCTCAATGCAACAGTATTCTTCAAATTATTCTTCATTCAGCTGTTCCCATTAGGTGTCACCACAGCAGATCATCTATTTCCATTTCTTCCTGTCCTCTGTATCTTGCTCTGTCACACCAACCACCTGCATGTCCTCTCTCACCACATCCATAAATCTTATCTTAGGCCTTCCCCTTTTCCTCTTACCTGGCAGCTCCATCCTTGGCATCCTTTTCCCAATATACCCAACATCCCTCCTCAGCAAATGTCCAAACCAACACAATATCGCCTCTCTGGCTTTGTCTCCAAACCGTCTAACCTGAGCTGACCCTCTAATATACCGATTCCAAATCCTGTCCATCGTCATCATACCCAATGCAAATCTTAACATGTTTAACTCTGCCACCTCTAGTTCTGACTCCTGTTCATCAATGCCACAGTCTCTAACCCATATAACATAGCTGGTCTCACTACCCTCTTGTAGACCTTCCCTTTCACTCTTACTGGTACCCATCTGCCACAAATCACTCTGAACACTCTTCTCCACCCACTCCACCCTGCCTGTACTCTCTTCTTTGCCTTTCTTACACACTCACCATTACTCTGAACTGTTGATCCCAAGTATTTAAATTCATCCACCTTCACTAACTCTACTCCCTGCATCCTCACCATTCCTCTCTCTTCTCTCTCATTTACACACATATATTCTGTCTTAGTCCTGCTGACCTTCATTCCTCTCCTCTCTAGAGCACATCTCCACCTCTCCAAGATCTCCTCAACCTGTTCTCTGCTCTCACTACAGATCACAATGTCATCTGCAAACATCACATTCCATGGAGACTCCTGTCTGATCTCATCTGTCAACCTGTTCATCACCATTGCAAATAAGAAAGGGCTCAGAGCTGATCCTTGATGTAATCCCACCTCCACCTTGAATGCATCCATCACTCCTACCTCAGACATCACCACTGTCACACTACCCTCATACATATCCTGTACCACTCATACATACTTCTCTGCCACTCCCATCTTCCTCATACAATATCACAACTCCTCTCTAGGCACCATGTCATATGCTTTCTCTAAGTCCACAAAGACACAGTGCAACTCCTTCTGACCTTCTCTATACTTCTCCATCAACACTCTCAGAGCAAACATTGCAACTATGACGTTAACATACTGCAATAGGGTCTCACAGCTACAAATAACTGGTGTCAAAGTCATGGCCTTAAGTTAAATGCAAAAAAAATATATTATCATACCATTCAGCAAAAACATGGCCCTTACTAATTACCACATCAACAGCAACCCCCTTAGCATACAACCCGTGGTGGGAGACCTGGGTACTTAGGTTGACAACAATCTCACATTCAACCATCATGTTACAGAGGTGGTCCAAAAAGCCTTTTACTTGCTTCATCTCATAAGTAAAGGGATTGCATCCAGAAAAAAGGAGGTTATTACCTCTCTACTCCTCCCTCATTAGACCCAGAATTAAGTATAACACCCCATTTGGTGTGTAGCTCTCCAAACACCTGCACCAACTGGAAAGGCCACAGAAATACCTCACAAAGAGAATCTATGGCCTCCAACACCTGTCCTATGAGGACAGGCTCAAATCACCATCACTTTACTCTGCATCATACAGATTGCTCAGAGGTGATCTGTGTCTCGCCTACAAGGCAATATCAGACCTTGCCCTCCTAGAGATGCTCCATATCCATAAGTCTAACTCATCACACATTACTCACCCAATAGGCCTAAATCTAATATGCAACATCAACAAAACCTGCTGGAGAGACAGGTTTGTCTCCCAGAGGCTGCCCATCTCTGGAACAGACTTCCCATACACATCAAACAGAGTACCTCACTGACCCTCTTCAAGAGCAACCTTGATGAGTGGATGGGAAACCACAAATTTGTCCCAGGGGTTAGACCTTTGTCCCTCACTCACAGGGGTGACAGGTGCTGACTGAGGTTTCATTTTTGGGGATAAACTCTTGGCTAGGCTTGTAAGGGCTGCAGGGCCATTAGCCTAGTAACCTCCTATGATCCTATGATCTGCAGTCCTCTTTCCAGGCATGAAACCATCCTGCTGCTCACTAATCATCACCTCCCTTCTTAACCTAGCTTCTCCTACTCTTTCCCATAACATCATGCTGTGACTGATCAGTTTTATCCCTCTGTAGTTACTACAGCTCTGCACATCACACTTATTCTTAAAAATCAGTACCAAAACACTTCTTCTCCACTCCTCAGGCATCCTCTCACTTTCCAAGATTTCATTAAACAATCTGGTTAAAAACTCCACTGCCATCTCTCTTAAACACCTCCATGCTTCCACAGGTATGTCATCTTGACCATCAGCCTTTCCATTCTTCATTCTCTTCATAGCTGTTCTTACTTCCTCACTGCTAATCCATTGTACTTCCTGATTCACTATCCCACATCATTCAACCTTCTCTCTCTCTCTCTCTCACTCCCTCTCATTCTCTTCATTCATCAGCCCTTCAAAGCATTTTTCCATCTGCTCAACACACTCCCCTCACTTGTAAGTATGTTTCCTTTGTTATCCTCTATCATCCTTACCTGCTGCAGATCTTTCTCACTTTGGTCCCTCTGTCTAGCCAATCGGTACAGGTCCTTTTCTCCCTCCTTAGTGTCCAACCTTTCATACAACTTGCCATACACCTTATCCTTAGACTTCACCACCTCTCTCCTCACCATACACCTCATCTCCTTATACTCCTGTCTACTTTCTCCATCTCTCTGACAATCCCACTTCTTCTGCGCCAACCTCCTTCTCTGTATACTCTCCTGTACTTCCTTGTTCCATCACCAAATCTCTTTGTCCTCCTTCCTCTGTCCAAATGTCACAACAAGCACTTTTCTAGCTGTCTCCTTCACCAGCTCTGCTGTAGTTGCCCAGCTATTTGGTAACTCTTCCCTGCTACCCAGTGCCTGTCTTAACTCTTCCCTGAACTCCACCTCACAATCATCCTTTTTCAACTTGGACTATTTGAACCTTGGCACTGCCCTCACTGTCCTCCTCCACTTCTTGATCACCAACATCATCCTACAGACACCATTCTTTGCTGCTTAACTACACTTTCCTATGTCACCATTTTACAGTCTCCAATCTACTTCAGACTGCATAGGATATAATCCACCTGTGTGCGTCACCCTTCACTCTTGTATGTCACCATGTGCTCCTCCCTCTTCTTAAAATATGTATTCACCACAGCCATGTCCATCTTTTTCGCAAAATCCACTACCATCTGACCTTCTGCAGTCCTCTCCTTAACACCAGACCTATCCTTCACTTTTTCATCCCCTCTGTTTCCTTCACCAACATGCCAACTGAAATCCATTCCAATCATCACTCTCTCACCCTTGGGTACACTCACCACCACTTCATCCAGCTCACTCCAAAATGTTTCTTTCACTTCCATCGAACACCCAACTTGTGGAGCATATGCACTAACAAGATTCTTCATCACACCATCAATTTCCAGCTTCATAAACATCACTCTGTCTGACACTGTTTTCACCTCCAAAACACTCTTGGCACAATGTTCCTTCAGGATAACCTCTACCCCATTTCTCCTCCCATCCACACTATTTTAGAACAATTTGAACCTACCTCCGATACACCTAGCCTTACTCCCCTTCCATCTGGTCTCTTGCATGCACAATATATCAACCTTCCTTCTCTCCATCATATCAGCTAGCTCTCGCCCTATACCAGTCATACTGCCAACATTCAAAGTTCCTACCCTCACTACTACACTCCTAACCTTCCTCCTCTCTTCCTGCCTTCGGGTATGCCTTCCTCCTCTTCTTCTCCTTCTCCATCAGCCAACAGTAGCCCAATTTCCACTAACACCCTGTTGACCAACAGTACTGGTAACGGTCTTTGTTAACCCAGCCTTCAACCGATCCAGTATGGAAATCTGTACTGTTGTCTGCATATGTCATTTGGCAAAAGTTTTACACCAGATGCCCTTCCTGACATAACACTCCCCACTTATCCAAGCTTGGGATCGGCACAAAGAAATGCACTGGCATCTGAATCTCCACTGGCTGGGTGAATTGCAGGGTGAATGACAACATTCTTCTTCAAATATTATTTCTTATTTTCCTACAAGTTAGGTCATGGTGCCTACAGTGTTTTCACTGCATTTAAGAATTACTTTAAAAATAAGCCTGCCACTTAGGAGATAAAAAACTTTCCATCAATGAGCTATGACACCAGTATAAAAATATTCTGGTCACATAATAATTAAGATTCAAGCACTCAAAAGTGATTAATTTTCATGATTTTTGCATGACGTTCAGACCAGCAGCTCACCTAATAAAAGTAATTCGTTCACACTGTACACCAGAAAACAACTGTAAAGCACTTTTCTAGACTACATGGAATCCGTCATAGCTTGCATTTTTTCTGGTTTCTTGAACCATGTGCAGCAGACTAGCAGCTGCCACTGGGACTTCTCCTTAATTCTAGATGATGGGAGCCACTCTCAGCCCTGACCCCCCCCCTCCCCCAGCCATAAACCATTATTTTCCTATTGTCTAAGAGGAGATTCAGGCATTTTACAGCAGTGTCATTTTTGCAGCTATTTTTCTTGTATGTTTTACCCATTCTTCACCTCCCACATCCAGTGTGGAATGACAAAAGGATGTTTACTTATAATAATCAGCTAAACCAAGAGCAGTATTGCTCAACGGCATGAAACAGAAATGAACCACATCATGTAGCAATAAATAACAGATCAGTTACGGTGTATTACACTGTGACACCTGCCATCAGTAGTAAACATATACAAGGTTTAATGCATGAAGGTGTTTGTTTCTTTGTACTCCCCAACACACATGCTTTGCATTATATTGTTTTGTTTGTAACAAAGTCACTGGACCCAGTTTTCCACTTTGAAACTCATGTTTGTTTACAATCACTAAAATTTAGAAAAAAAAGAATGTAGTTGATACCAAACAATTTAGCCTACAGTCAAAATAAATTCTCTTTCCAGGTTTATACACTGCAGGCCTTTTACAGTTCAAGTAAAAGCCAATATTTCCTTAAATAAATCAGTATTCCTTTACAGACAGTGGTCTGGCATATTCCTCTCTCTCGCTCTCTCTCTCTCTCTCTCTCTCTCTCTCTCTCGCTCTCTCTGTCACTTGCTCTCTCTCTCTTTCTCTATCTCTCTACAACTAGAGAAAATAGTACACTTATGCCTACCTCCAAGGCATTAATGTATACTAGAAATTGTTCTGAAAAGTCAGGGACTCAGAGTATGGCCTCGAGTATAGCCTACTCTTTAGCTACCTAAAGGCCTTTTCAGTTGCCTCTGCCAGCTTCATCTTTATTGCAGCCATAACTGTAGTGAGGTCAGTCAGAAGGCAAGCAATGCTGACAAAATAAGGAATAAATTTGCCATAATAGCCAGCCAGGCCCAAAAAAGCTTTCACTCGCTTTTTAGTGATTGGTATGGACCAATTTCACACTACTTTTATTTTTTTCAAGCTGTGGTTTCACAAGCCCTCAGCCTATTACATGGCCCAAATAGTAGGCTTCTGCATCCCTAACTTGTACTTAGCTGAATTAGCCATCAATCCAGACTGATATAGAGAGTTTTAAATTGTGTCAACATTGGATAGATGATTCTCCTAATCTTCAAAGAATTTTACACTACCATCCCAGTAGGCTACTACATGCCTGGTCTGGGGGTTTAAGAATTTTATCCATCAGCCTCTAGAATGTTGCAGGTTTTCCAAGGAGACCAAACAGCAACACTACATAATGGAATACTCCACCAGGTGTGCAGAATGTGATTTTTTTCTAAACACCTGGAGTTAGTGGGTTTTTTCAATAGTCTTTAGTCAAGTCTATGTAAAGTAGGCAGAAATCTAACATTTTCTAATTTCTCAAATGATTCATCCATATGACATGAATCAGATTTAGATATGCTGTTTAGTTTATGAAGTCATTGCAAAACCTGATAGACCCCTATCAGGTTTGGGAACCAGTACAATCGAACTGTTCCCCTCCTATGGGCTTTGTCATTCTCTGTTCCAAGCTTCTTTAGGGTTGTACTGGACTTGTGGCATTTTTTGAGGTAGACAGGCTGTTAACCAGGGTGAAATCAGCTGCTGGAGGGACAGTAGGTATTGATCTCTGGCAGCACATCCATCCTGAAGGCTGTAATAGCAGCAAGTAAAAGAAATAATAAACTGCACAATAACTTACAAGGCAGAAACTTTAATTGAAAAAATAAAGCAAAAAACAAGAAGGTTAAAGCTTTCACAACTCACAGGTCGCTTCATCAGACAGTTTGAATCACTCCAAAAACAACTTTAAATAGCAGCAGTTTCATTATCAGCTGATATAATTGACTTTTAAAGAGGAACACTCAAACAAAATAATGTGACCATTTCATAAACCCTAAATATCAACAATAAATATACTGACAGAATTAATAAAAATATATAGATAAAAAATGTATAAATAGCAATATTTAGAAAGAACAATGCTAATAAAAACTACAAATATAAAGAATATATGAAAAAATATAAAGAATACTTACAGATAAAAATGAGGCATTACTATTTATGTTTGTGTTTAAGGGGGCGTCCTTTTAAAAACTGTTTTAGTGAGGACATATTATTAAGGCGAGGGGATTTCTCTGCACACAGCAAGAGAATCCACCTTTGTTCTGCAGCTTCTGTCCAATTTTCCAAATCACCTCCTCTAATAGTTTTATCAATGACTTGTAGCACCAAAAATTTAAAAACATGTAAATAATGTGTCTGGGCTGCCAAAGTATTTGTTTCTTTTTTGTTCCTAATGTCTCTATTATGTTCTGAAATTCTGTCTTTGAGACATCTATTAGTTTTTACCACATAGTATGCATGACATTTTTGACAAAAAGCAAAGTAGACAAGATTATTAGTTTTACAATCCGCATAGTGATGCAGTTTAATGTTAAAATGGCAAGCAGGATGTGTATATGTAGCATTACTATAAATATATTGGCAAGCTGAACATTTTCTGCATGGGAAAGTGCCTATCCTCAAATATAGAGGTTTAACAGTAGAGGGAGGTTTGTTACAAAGATATTGCTTCAAAGACCTATTATTTCTAAAAGAAAAGGAGTGGGTAGTGCCAACTTTATGTGCAAAGTCTGAAATGTCACATAAAATATTCCAGTTTTTCTTAATGATATCACAATAACAATCAATGTCACTGGAATATTGGAAGACAACTCTAAAAGTCTCTCTAGTCCTAGAAGGGGATTCAGATAGTTGCGACTCTTCTGTTGTAGTGTCAAAGTATGGTTTGCATCTACCCTGTCTATGTGTCCAAGCTTCATTAATTGTCTTATGTATATCTAACTCAGAATACCCCCATTCTAAAAATTCCAGTTTTAAATCTGTAAGTGCTTTTCTGGCGTCTGCATCATCATTGTGCAGCCGGAGCACTCTGTAGATTTGTCCTTTTAGCATGTTTCTAGGAATATGCCGTCGATGCATGCTTCTTTTGTGTAGAAGGGTGTTTTTGCTTACATGTTTTTTATAAATACTACTGGTAACTTTCTTAAGCTCAGATTTTGTGAGAAATACATCAAGAAACTCAATCTCACTATAAGAATATTTTATGTGAATTTCAAGAAGTCTGTAGTATTATGCATAAGAGCAACAAAATTCTTTAGTTCCTCTATATCACCCTTCCACAACATAAAAATGTCATCCACAAAATGCACATACCAAAGGATATTATCATAGTACTTATTGCTATCTGTGAATATAGAAGTATGCTCCCAATGTGCAAAAACTAAGTTGGCGTAGCTATTGGCACAAGCTGTGCTCATAGCTACGCCAACCTTCTGGAGATATATTTCATTGTCAAAAATATAAATGTTATTTTCAAGCACGATGTCCAACAATGCGCAAATCAACTTAATTTTATTATCAGAACAGTTGTTCATAGTCAAAAATTCCCTAATCATTTCAACACCTTTATCATTGGGAATACTAGTGAAAAGTGATTCAACGTCTAGTGTGACAAGAACATAGTCACTATCAATAGTTGATAGTCTGGTATGTAATCTTTCTAGAAATTACTTAGTATCTTTTAAGATGCTGTAACAGGTATCTAATATTATGTGTAAGTTGTTCTCTAAGAAAACTGATAGTGGTTCAGTACACCATCCTGTGCCAGCTACAATAGGTCTCATGGGTGGAATATTCTTATTTTTATGAATTTTTGGTAGACCATAAATCATGGGAATTAATGGACAGGATACATCAAAGAACTTAAATAAGTCTTCATTAGTAAGCTCTGTCATTAATAAATCAAAAACTAAAAAGGACACTTTTTCCATAATGCTGTTTGCAATCAATTTAGAGATGTGCTGATATGTATTCACATCTAATAGTGCCATCATTTGTTTTTGATATAACTCCTTATCCAGAACTACTATTGTCAACTGGTTTGATAATAATCGACTGCAAATCTTTTAATTCATTTAAAGCTGAAACATCATCACTAGACACGTTATAAAAATTGCTTCAAGTCCCTGCTGTGAACAATTGTCTAAATTCAAGTTCACATACATTAGTAAAAGATTGCACTACAGAGTTAAAACCTGGACTAAATGTACTAGGTTTCTTGTAAATATTAACAGTGTCACTTGTATTGTCAGAAAAAGTAGTTTTCAATGTAAGGCTCCTTCCTAATAGCCTTAAGTCTTTTAGCATTGCTGCATGGTCTGCTCTCTTCACAGGGATGAAGGAGAGACCTTTATTTAATAGCAATATCTGTTCTGTGCTTAACTCAATAGAAGAAATGTTGAAAACTAAACCTGTATTTATTGACGTCTCCTTTTCACCGTTTGTTGATTTCTCTCTGAGCTAGGGAACCGTTGTAGACTCCCTTTCCTTGTTGTGTTTCTCGAGTGATTTTTTTATAGGTAAAGGATCCTTGAGTAAAAAAACCACCCGAGCACATCTTGTCTATTGAAAAGGTAGCACCAGCTAAGCCATTAGCAGAAAAATAATCTTTTGTAGTGACAGTCCATGTCCCTGATGTAGAAGGTGCTGCCTCTCTGGATATATCACTGTTAGAATTGTCTTTTAAAAGCTGTGCATCATCAGATAAGGAGGCCAGAAGTGCAGGTTGTACAGCATTCTTATCAGCTAATACAACTGTTTGTTGCTTGCAAACAGTTGTTTGTATAGGTACTGAAGATGTAGAGATAGGCATTGCATTTGTTCCGTGAATGTGCGCATTTCATTGGTTGTTATAATGATTGACAGCCCTTGTAACAAATCTGTTGGTAGAGTCTCTGGGCCACGAAAAGGCCAGTTGGTTTTGAACATCTTTACAGTCTCTGCAGCTTTTTGACCTTAGTAATCTGCAAATGTTTCTCATAAGAAACAATATTGTCCTGTAATAAATCTAATTTATCTTCAATTATATCAGGTTTATAAGAACTGGAAATAGTGTTTTGACATAAAAGAATCTCATTTTTTTAAATCATTCTCCATAGAAAGAAAAACATTTATAAGTAAGTTGATGTACTGAATGCTAAATTGCAAGTTCAGTTCTTGCCATCTCCTTAATAGTTCCGGGTAATCATTGCCATAACTTGGCATGTTGAGTACCCTTAGTCCTCTTGGGATGACTTTGTGTTGCAGACAAGCCTGTAGGTGCAAACGCTGCCATTGCAGTCACTTGTACCTGTAGAGTTTATTCTCCAGTTCTTTATAACTTTTTAGAAACTCATAAAGTTGTGGACATTTCTCCATACTATTGTCTTCATCCATATTGCTTATATTAAACAACTGATTCTCTGTAATATTAAGTATACAATTCAACCATTCACAATCTGTAGCTCTAGCAGCTCTCAAATACCGACCGGGTGTAGATTCCATTTCAACAGTTTCTGCCATGCCCCTTTTCTCCGAATGCAAAAAAATATATATAAACCAAAAAATGTACATAGAGTAAAGTATAGTGCAGTAATAGCAGCAAGTAAAAGAAATAATAAACTGCACAATAACTTACAAGGCAGAAACTTTAATCGAAAAAATGAAGCAAAAAACAAGAAGGTTAGTGCTTTCACGACTCACAGGTTGCTTCATCAGACAGTTTGGATCACTCTAAAAGCAAATTTAAATAGCAGCAGTTGCATTATCAGCTGATATAACTGACTTTTAAAGAGGAACACTCAAACAAAATAATGGGACCATTTCATAAATCCTAAATATCAACAATAAATATACTGACAGAATTAATAAAAATATATAGATAAAAACATTTATAAATAGCAATATTTAGAAAGAACAATACTAATAAAAACTACAAATATAAAGAATATATGAAAAAATATAAAGAATACATACAGATAAAAATGAGGCATTACTATTTATGTTTGTGTTTAAGGGAGTGTGCTTTTAAAAACAGTTTTAGTGAGGACATATTATTAAGGCCAGGGGATTTCTCTGCACGCAGCAAGAGAATCCACCTTTGTTCTGCAGCTTCTGTCCAATTTTCCAAATCACCTCCTCTAATAGTTTTATCAGTGACTTCTAGCACCAAACATTTTAAAACATGTAAATAATTTGTCTGTAGGACATGGGTTGCCAAAGTATTTGTTTCTTTTTTGTTCCTAATGTCTCTATTATGTTCTAAAATTCTGTCTTTGAGACATCTATTAGTTTTTCCCATGTAGTATGCATGACATTTTTGACAAAAAGCAAAGTAGATAAGATTATCAGTTTTACAATCCGCATAGTGATGCAGTTTAATGTTAAAATGGCAAGCAGGATGTGTATATGTAGCATTACTATAAATATATTGGCAAGCTGAACATTTTCGGCATGGGAAAGTGCCTGTCCTCACAGACAGAGATTTAACAGTAGAGGCAAGTTTGTTACAAATATGCTGCTTCAAAGAAATATTATTTCTAAAAGAAAAGGAGGGGGTAGTGCCAACTTTATATGCAAAGTCTGGAATGTCACATAAAATATTCCAGTTTTTCTTAATGATATCACAATAACAATCAATGTCACTGGAACATTGGGAGACAGCTTTAAATGTCTCTCTAATCCTAGAAGGGGATTCAGATAGTTGTGACTCTTCTGTTGTAGTGCCAAAGTATGGTTTGCATCTACCCTGTCTATGTGTCCAAGCTTCATTAATTGTCTTATCTATATCTAACTCAGAATACCCCTGTTCTAGAAATTCCAGTTTTAAATCTATAAGTGCTTTTCTGGCATCTGCATCATCATTGTGCAGCTGGAGCACTCTGTAGATTTGTCCTTTTAGCATGTTTCTAGGAACATGCCGTGGATGCATGCTTCTTTTGTATAGAAGGATGTTTTTTCTTTTAGGTTTTTTTATAAATACTACTGGTAACTTTCTTAAGCTCAGATTTTGTGAGAAATACGTCAAGAAACTCAATTTCACTATAAGAGTATTTGTATGTGAATTACAAGAAGCCTGTAGTATTATGCATAAAAGCAACAAAATTTTTTAGTTGCTCTATATCACCCTTCCACAACATAAGAATGTCATCCACAAAACGCACATACCAAAGGATATTATCATAGTACTTATTGCTGTCTGGTAATATAGAAGTATGCTCCAAATGTGCTAAAACTAAGTTGGCGTAGCTATTGGCACAAGCTGTGCCCATAGCTATGCCAACCTTCTGGAGATATATTTTATATATACATATATATATATATATATATATATATATATATATATGAAGAAAAGGCTGGCTGAGTATGAGACTGATCTAGAAGAGATGTTTCAAAAAATGGTTGAGTTGAAGACAAAACTCATCAGGAAAAACTGAGATTTTCTGCTGTACAAGAGAACATGGAAGGAACAGACTGTATTAATTTTATGAAGGCACAAAGAAGCAACTAGTCTGGTATTCCACAGCATACCTCTCAACTGTACAGATTGTCTCAGAACGTCAAGATTTTTGCCTTATATTTTTGGTCCATTTTTCATAAAATTGTGGCTTTCTGGCAAATTAGTGGTAAATCATTAAAGGCTGAAGTTAGAAAATAATGACAGACATTTGAGTTTTAGACTTCATACCCTTCAGAAAATTCATGCTAATGCAAAACCTGTTATTCTATCAACTTTTTAAGTTTTAAGAGCAATATTTCAAAATTGTCCCTATTTGTACCACTTTTTTATGGGTTTGTCCAGATTTCTTACTCTAAGAGGTTGAGAGGTATGTTCCACAGCTGGATTTTTTTATGGAAAAGGCACATTCTGTGTATGCTTCAAACCTGGCCATGAGAAATCAGCCAAGACCTATAGTAATAAAGATGCAATCCTACTAGCAGAAAAAGTTCATCCTGACAAAACTATGGCAGAAGGACAAAGTACTAAAACTTGGAGACACTAGAGTGCTTGTGGGAATTGATTATTCACCATGCACCAGGCAAAAGAGAAGCAAATTTATTTCAGCAAACAGGGAATGTTGAGAGGCAGATGTCAGATTCAAGCTGCTGTATCCAGCTGTCTTCAGAATATTTTTCCTGGAGGATCAAAGTCATTTTTGATGCAAAACAGGCTAAGGAAGAAATACAAAAGTTTGTCCAACAAAAAGTGAGCCATCAAGCAGAATGGGACACTGCTTCTCATTCTTCTGATAATAAAGCTCATACAGAGACTTTGCCAGTGAAACCTTTCCAATGTTCCAAGGGAAAACATTCGGGATACAGAGAAAAGCACAGGAATTGACTACAAGAATCGGGAGTACCTTGGAATTGAGCTGAGGTCTGGAGTTGTGAGATGGAAATAAACAAGAAGACGATCAGTGTGTCAGAATTTATTGAATAAATGTGAGATTCCAAGACCACCAGTATGTCAGAAATTATTGAATAAATTTGAGATTCCAAAGTATCAATCACATTTGTAAAATATGGTGGTCCTAGAAAAAGTAGAAAGAACAGACTTTTTTACTTTGTTAAACTACAAGGCATTTGCCTCACTTCATGTCATTAATGTTTGGAAATATGCTAAGTGGAAGGGAAGAGAATAGACAAGGGTAACTGTAAGTAAAAAAAAACTTTCTGTTCTTAACAGTATTCATATAAAACTTTTCATGATATAAAAAGTATATGCAATTTAATAAAGCATTTTCAGATATGTGATAAAGATACTAAAGAAAACAGATGTCTTTTTTCTTTCATTTTTTTTTCTTGCTTCTTTCATACTATTAAGAAATGTGGGCATTTCAGTGCAAAAAGTATAAATAGCTGGATAAAAACATGTTTAAGTTAACAGATTGTAATCTTGGGTTGCTGAGGTGGGGGGTGGGATGTAAAAGTACACAGAAATAATATAGAGAGAGGCGATATGTTTTCCATACTTTTGCATAGGTATCTGGATTAAGACCCTTGACTTAATCTAATAACAAGTTTTAAGTGGAAATAACCCAAGAGAATACTGAATGTAATGAAAACTTTTCCTTCAGCAATAAATGTTCAGTATGCCTTCAGACGTTTGCAGCTGTGGGCTACATTTTTTATTTATTTTCTCTTATGTTTCCAGGGAGATAAGCTGATTATAGGGCAATAAAAAGTCAAAACACTGGTTTCTTCAAGGTTATAAGTTAATGTTTTCTGAAAGCATGCAAGTTGTTTTTTCACAACTGGGAGGGGAATAAATATTAAAAAAGAACTGGAAGCATTTACTATATGTAGGAGCACAGGCAATAGCAGGCATCTTATAATATTAGATTAGATAATGCCTGTGGCTACAGATGTCTGTTTAGGACAACAGTTCCAATTACAGGGGTGGGGGGGTAAACTTCATTATTTGAAGATGTACATAGTTATGCATGTTTGAATTAAGTTAACCAATTACTTTTGCATAGGTATCTGGATTAAGACCCTTGACTTAATCTAATAACAAGTTTTAAGTGGAAATAACCTAAGAGAATACTGAATGTAATGAAAACTTTTCCTTCAGCAATAAATGTTCAGTATGCCTTCAGACGTTTGCAGCTGTGGGCTACATTTTTTATTTATTTTCTCTTATGTTTCCAGGGAGATAAGCTGATTATAGGGCAATAAAAAGTCAAAACACTGGTTTCTTCAAGGTTATAAGTTAATGTTTTCTGAAAGCATGCAAGTTGTTTTTTCACAACTGGGAGGGGAATAAATATTAAAAAAGAACTGGAAGCATTTACTTTATGTAGGAGCACAGGCAATAGCAGACATCTTATAATATTAGATTAGATAATGCCTGTGGCTACAGATGTCTGTTTAGGACAACAGTTCCAATTACAGGGGTGGGGGGGTAAACTTCATTATTTGAAGATGTACATAGTTATGCATGTTTGAATTAAGTTAACCAATTACTTTTGCATAGGTATCTGGATTAAGACCCTTGACTTAATCTAATAACAAGTTTTAAGTGGAAATAACCTAAGAGAATACTGAATGTAATGAAAACTTTTCCTTCAGCAATAAATGTTCAGTATGCCTTCAGATGTTTGCAGCTGAGGGCTACATTTTTTATTTATTTTCTCTTATGTTTCCAGGGAGATAAGCTGATTATAGGGCAATAAAAAGTCAAAACACTGGTTTCTTCAAGGTTATAAGTTAATGTTTTCTGAAAGCATGCAAGTTGTTTTTTCACAACTGGGAGGGTAATAAATATTAAAAAAGAACTGGAAGCATTTACTATATGTAGGAGCACAGGCAATAGCAGGCATCTTATAATATTAGATTAGATAATGCCTGTGGCTACAGATGTCTGTTTAGGACAACAGTTCCAATTACGGGGGGGGGGGTAAACTTAATTATTTGAAGATGTACATAGTTATGCATGTTTGAATTAAGTTAACCAATTAGAGTATTTTTTGAGGGTTTTCATTAAAACAAAAAGTCTTGTAAAATTGGACATAGGCTCAAATGGAGACAAGAAACAACTGTATAAAAGATCAACCTGTCAAACATTAGTGGCTGCATGTACCACAAAAGCTGGAAGTAGACATCTAAAAAAGCTGTCATATATATAATAGGTGGGAATAATAACTTAAGTTGTCATATATAATGGGTTGGAATAATAACTTATTATTATAATGGTGACACTTTCCATATTGTTATGGAATGTGAATGGTCTCACAGGTACATTCAAAAAAAAGAAAGAACACTGAAATATTATTCAGAAATCCTTAGTGTAAACAGCAATTCTACAAGAAACACATTTGGAAAGAACTGAGCATCTGAATTTGATAAAGAAAGGATTTCAGGATGGAGAGTCAGCAGAATATCATGGCCAAAGGAAAACAGGAGTACTTAAATTAATTGCTAGAGTTACAATAGTGATAAAAGAGGGAAAATAATAAACATGGTAAATTTGTGGTAGTAAGGAGCTACTGGCAAAAGAAGAGGATTACACTGGCATGTATTTATATTCCACCTAAAACTGCTATTATGGAGCTTAAGAGGTTTTTGGGAGACGTAATCAGCCTTCAGCAGGGAGTACTACTTATAGATGGAGACTGGAGGTTGATTTGCAACAACATGTTTCTGGGGAGCCTAGAAAGAAAAATATAACAAAAGAGGGTAGATTTCTAATTAAATGTATGAAGATATTTGGCAAGAAAGACTTGAATTCAGTAGGAAGAACTCAGAGAGAATTTACATTTTCCTCAAAATACAATAACTGGGCTTGTCCAGGCAGAAATTATAATAACTGAATCTCCAATTACAACAATATCTTTGCTGGCCAGCTCTGAAGAATCTTCAGCTTCTAAACTCTTTCGGCTTTTCCTGGTTAGGGGTTGCCACAGCAGAAGTCCGGTCCGCTAATGATTGGCAGTGGATTTTTACGGTGCCGAGTTGCCAGCCCGACACCCAACCTTCAAAGAAGGCACACCCATTCACGCACACACCTACCTGCATGTCTTTAGACATCACTTGACCGTGGGGAGGACATGCAGACTCCACACAGAAGGCGCTGCAGGTGAGAATCGAACGGGAGAACCTCTTGCTGTGAGGCAATGCTAACCACTGCACCACCGCGGCCTAGTGAAGAATCTTCAGCTTCTAATACAGTAATATCTGCTCTCTCAGTGTTACAAAGGATAGATCTCCATCACTATTTGTCTTATTAATCCCACTGTTTTCATTGTGCACTAAATTCTCATCCAGACAGTATTGTAAATCCACAGCTTGAGCCATGCAGTTAGCATCTGTCTTTCTCTTCTCTTCTTTTTTTCTAACAGAAATGTTCTTCAATCCTTCCATGTTCAGTTTTGATTTCTTCATTTTCACCTGCCCCTTGCTTCTTTTTTCTACCTTCTCCATTGGAAAAATCATGCCTTATTCTGTAGACTAAAGGTTTTCTGATAGAAAAATATCATCATTCCCTGTAACCTGTGTGCTACATAAAAACAAGGTGTCCTTTTTACTACGTATTCTCTTTCCTTTACAGTCATTTTTTCTTTCTTGTTATTTGTAGTGATCATCTTCCTTTCTTTCTTTTTTTGTTTCCTTCTAAAAAAACTGGATCCTCAGATTGCTGAATACTTGCATCCAGAATTCCAAAGTTGTCAGGGGCATCGTCTTGTTTCATAGAGGATGAATGATCTTTACAGACAAGAAACACATAATTTCCTAAATGTGTTCTATTTGCTCGTTGCCTAACACTGTTTGTCTCACCAGTCCAGTCACTGATATATAAAACAACAGTTCTCCAAGCCATGCCAATTGCACAGGTGCAGTCATCATCATTAAGTCTAGATTTACTTCTAACAATGGTAAGCATCATCCAACTTTTCACACGAGGAACACAGAGCACCAGTGTTATCAGCTAGTGCACCAGTGTTATCAGCTGTTACTTTTAAATATGCATAGCATTTATTGCACTGTACAAGATATTTGTGCATTAGTAAATCGTTAATTGCACACTCATTGAACCCATGTTCAGCATCAAATGAATAAAATATTGTAAAAAGAAAGAATAATCAAAAACCTGTAACAACAGAATTCAAAGAGAACTTAAATCAACTTCAATGACAAAAAAAAATCACACCAGCAATTTACAACTAAATAATCAATTAAGTACAGTAAAATTGTACTGACCATACAAGTGCTGCAAGCCAGACAAAAACTGTAATTCCTTTACAGTAGCTTCTGCTCACTATCACTTGCAGTCGCACTTCCTTTTAACAGTAAAGATTAATAAATCACAAACCAGGTAGGATTTAGATATTGTAGCATATCAGTGCATCTTCTTTCTTTCTCACTGCTCTAGAATCTGCAGTTCAGTTCATAGGTTCATAGGTTCATAGGTTCATACTAGGCTACCTGCCCAAGGGCATTTATAAGCCTAGCCCATAGTTATGTGGCTTTCGCCACCCCTTTAGTTTGAATAAAAACTATGCCTATCATTTTGCTGTGCCTCTGTCAAGCAGTGACACTGAAGTAATCCCTGGGGTATATCTGCAATCTCCCATCCATTGGTCAAGATTCCTCTTGAACAAGGCCAGAGAGGTGCTCTGCCTCACATGTACCGGGATTTTGTTCCACAGCATAGGGAGTCTCTGGGTGATGAATCTGTCCCTCCAGCACGTTCTATTTATAACCGTGTCAAGGTTTAAGTCTCCTTGTGGTTCTGAGGGATCTAGATTTTTAGAGGTGAAGCATATTCATCAAATCTGGGTTTGACATGGCCTTATATGTCAGGCACAGGTCACCTCTGAGCAAGCGGTATGAGACTGAATAGAGCTGGAGTTCTTTCAGTCGAGCAGCATAAGACATATTTTTGAGACCCTTTATCCTTTTGGTGAGGAACTTTTGGGGCCTTTCAAGCTGCAGCAGGTGTCTGGTCAGATACATTCTGCATTGTACTCAATCATAGGTCTAATAAGTGATGAGTACAGGGGGACGATGACCTCCCTTGATCTAGATGTGAATCCCTTCATGATCAGGTGGGTGATATAGAAGGTTTTCCTAACTACTTTAGCAACATGAGTGTCAAGCGAAGGCTACTGTCAACCTGGGTCCCCAGATCTCTGATGACTTTTTCTGTGCTCAGTGGATTGCCACCTATATGGTAGCTAGGGATAACCTTGTTTTATGACTATGCATTTTTGTTAACTTCAGGCCATGGCTCTGGCACCAGTTATCCGTTTCTGTGAGGCCCTTCTGGAGGATATCTGTGTCAGATGAGTTTGCAGTCATCTGCAAACTTTGTCAGCCATAACCCTCCTGTGTTTGCTTGTACTTCAGAAAAGTAGATGCCAAACAAGAGTGGACCCAGGACTGATGTGGGACACCACTTGTGACAGGCTTTGAGTCTGACATGGCTCCAGCAACTCTGACCCTGTGGGTTCTGTCACTTAGCCAGTTTGCAACCCATCTTGTGATGTATGGGTTTACATTCAAGCTGATGAGTTTTTCGATGATACCTGAGTGGGGTATTGTGTCAAGGCCTTTGCCAGGTCGAGGTAGGCTGTATGGACTGCCTTTCCTCATCAATAGCCTTGGTGACTGTCTCAAAAAGTCAACCAAGTTTAAGAGGCAGGATCTGCCTTTGACAAAGCCAAACTGAGTTGGATCCAAAGTCTGCAAGTTCCCTATGTCTTTATTTATGAGTTCCATTATGATCCTCTCCATGGCTTTGCAGATAAGGCTTGTCAAGCTAATGGGGCGGTAATTTCCAGGGTCTGTGGAGGCACCGCCCTTATGAAGTGGGACCATCCTGAGGTGAGGCTAAGATTAAACAGCTGTTCTAACTGTGGGTTTAATTCCTCGTTGAGTTCGTGAAGCACACAGCCGGGGACACCATCTGGTCCCATGGATGCTGTGTTTTTTGCCTTAGTGAGGCAGTTCTCACCTGGGCGTTGGAGATGTTTGGGGGCTACAATCCTCTGGAATAGATATCTCTCCTTTGGGAGAAGTTTGCACTGAACCTGTCAGCCAGTATGTTGGCAATGTGTGTAGGTTCAGTAATTTTCACATCATTTTGAACTAATTCTGAGCATATCTGGGAGTTTCCTCCTAGGTTTCTAACATAGCTAAAGAAGGCCTTATGATTCTCTTTAGAGTCCTTGGCGATTTTTCTCTCAAAATTCCCAGCTCTAATTACAGTTTGCATGTTGGCCACATGTCAGCATGTACTTTCTTTTGGTTCTCAAGATTCCTCACAAAACGCAATGGTTGGTTAGCTGCTTTAAACTGTTTATACCTTGTCTTTATCATTGCCATTGTTGAGTAGATTGTGACTGTAAAAGGCTTGTAAAGAACTACTTCACTTAGCCAGTTAATAAGTAAATAATTAAATTAGTGTCCATTAGCACTTAGGTGGGTGAATGTTCCCAAATCACAAAGTGATGATAAGCTACGGACTGCAGCACACCTGATTTTGAATGTCAATAACAAATCTGAATGTGTGAATAAGCTCATGCTATCCATGAAGCCTAATGTTATATCTAGGAACTGATTTATATTCAAGGTAAAAGGTTAGAAGAACCATTGCATGATATGCAAAGAAAGAAATTTTTCGGAAGAGGAACAGGAACAAAAAATATACATCAGATACTATTCTCACACTAAAGAATACAGTGCAAATGAAATTAGATTTATAAAAGCCATATCTAGCAATGTCATAAATGGGAGTAACGCGATATAAATTATTGGAGGAAAGACAGTAAGTACTTTTAGAGCTATTGTATGGTACCCACTTGTGTGCCATGGTAATTATATAACTGAAAAATATGCTGTTTATGTTTAACATGTATCTCCTCACCTTAAAGTTGTTGCCAATGTCTTTAACTCCTTTTTCACAGACACCATTAAGTCTTTAGCAAACCAACTTACTATTGACAATTCATACCCCCCCACCTGTATACCTGCTAATCTCCCCATATTTCAACTACAACCTATCTCTACTTCTTACATCCTGAAACTCATCCTACAACTCAAACCCTGTACCCCATCTGCAGATCAGTTACCATCTGAATACCTTCAAAAAGCGGCCGAAGCAGTAGCTTATCCTATATCCCTCCTTATAAATAGAACCATCACTGAATAAACCATCCCTGCTATCTGGAAAATTTCCCACATAATCCCTTTACATAAAGGAGGCAGCTCAAAAGAGTATTCTAACTATAGACCTATAGCTCTCCTATCACCCTTAGCAAAAATTATGGAGAAATGTATTCATCATCAGCTAATGCACCACTTAACTCAATTCAATTTACTAGCTAACTGCCAACATGGCTTTAGGCCATTTCATAGCACTACCACAGCTCTCTTATCATTTACCGAGTGTATCAATAGAAACCGCAATAATAGTATCCTAACATCTGCACTCTTCTTAGACCTGTCAAAAGCCTTTGACATGGTAAACCACCATTTGCTCTTAAAAACCCTTGAATCTCTCTCACTAGATACCAAAGTGGTTCAATGGTTTACTTCCTACCTTAGTAACAGGCAACAGGCTGTTCTCTGGGAAAACACACTTTCATCTCTTCTGCCAGTCACTCTTGGAGTACCACAAGGTTCCATCCTAGGTCCTCTCCTTTTCTCTTTATTCATAAATGACTTACATGTAGCAATACCTCAAGCTACATGTATTCAATATGCAGACGACTCAACTCTCATATGCTCTGCCAATACCTCCTCTGAACTTCAAACCCTAACACAGAACATATTTACCACAGTTGAGGCATGGTTCTTGAAACGCTGCCTACTCTTGAATGCCAATAAAACCAAACTCCTGCTTTTCAGACCTAATAGTAAGTCCCCCCCCCCTTAGACTTCTCTATTACTTCCAATAATGGTACACAGATAGTCCCTGACTCTACCACAAAACTGTTAGGTATTACAATTGACAATAACCTCACTTTTGATAACCACATTAATAATACTATCAAAACCGTAAATAGAAAACTTGGCTCCTTATTTAGAATTAAAACCTTTCTAGCTCCACAGGCCAAAATTACACTCGATCAATCTCATCTTATTTCTACTCTTCTTTATGCCTCTCCCATATACACTAACTTAAAGAAAAAAAAACCTTACTAAACTAGCAAATGCATACCATAGCATTGCTAGATTTGTTACTGGAAACCCATTTAGAACTCACCACTGTCAAAATCTACTACAACTAAACTGGCTAGAACTGAAAAATACGCTATTACTCTCCCAACTTACCTTTATTCACAGGTTATTTCACCAACCGAAAAATACCCCTATACTTTCTGATCTTATTTCTCCCTATTCTAATCTAAATTCACTACGCTCCTCAAATAAACCTCTTGTGAAGCTAACTAAGTCCAATAACATTGCAGGCGATTCACTATTCTCCAACACCATAGGTAAACACTGGAATTCACTATCTACCACTCTAAGTACTACATCATCACCCTTCCTCTTCAAACAAAAGCTCAAGCAACACCTAAAAACACTCTGGCGTTGCCCATGCATCAATCCTGACTAACCTTATGATTCTACTAATGACCTTTACCTTCTCTTACCTCTTCCTACTCACTCCTTTCTGAAGAACTATCTCAAAACTCCCTTGTTAATTAATCTCTGATACAATTTAATAAACAAAGCTGTATGGTTGTATGTTTTTAATTGCTTATCTATATTTACTCTTTATGAATGTTCTACTAATGTATAACTCCCCTATTCCTATACTGTAAATAAAATTAAAATGTCCTTCCTAGCATAAATTTTCTCCTTTATATTTTAGATTGAACCTTATTTCTGTATGTATTTTTTTACTAACTATTTGCTTTCTTTATGTAATGACTTGTTTGTATTAACCTTAATGTGGAGCTTTTCTCCCCGGGCCTCTGCTGAAAATGGAAATATATCCAGTTGGACTAGCCCGGTAAACAAATGTAAAATAAATAAAATAAAATAAATAGTACCTGTTAGTGATCCTGTGTGGCTTAATGAGCCTGCAGACCACACATTCATTTCCCTGTGTCTCACAGTGGATGTGTAGTATGATATTCTTATGCAGCAGGAATCAGGTCACTATTATACTGCAATTATTTATAGCACGTCATTTGTATACATAGCAAGGAGCTGAAAAAAAATCTGTCTATTATATAATGAATATTATGAAGCATGTGATACAGAGATTAGAAGCTGCAGTGGTGCAACGGTAGTGTTCTCGCCTCTCAGCAAGAGGTTCTCCTGTTCAATTCTCGGCTGGAGCACCTTCTGTGTGGAGTCTGCATGTCCTCCCCACGGTCGAGTGGCATTCAAAAGACATGCGTGAATGGGCGTGCCTTCAGTGAAGGTTGGGCATCAAGCCAGCACCATAAAAATCTACTGCCAATCATTAGCAGACCGGAGTTCTGCTGCGGCGACCCATAACCGGGAAAAGCCGAAAGAAGAACAACTCTGCATACAGGTCTTTAAGGATGACAATTCTAATGCGAATTAAGTTCCATTTCTTGATTATGAAGCTCTAAATAGAGTAATGAATAGCTGTAGTATTTTGACCATTGAAACACAATCTTCACAACAAATTATTTATTAGCTCTTCAAAGCTATCATTGCAAATGCAAATATTACTTTCTTCTGTGACTACAGGCTGTGAGGATACATTTGCATAGTTCTGCAAGGCACAGATTGATTTACCTGCATGTGCTACTCTTTTGCATTACTTCTGCACGGTGATAGGCTGCCAGTTTACAGAATCCATCATTGCTGTACACGATAGGCCAGTCTACTATTTGGGCATTAGCCAGGACAAAATTAGTGTCTGTTAAAAAGAAAAAAAGGCACAGTCACTTATAACTGATCAAACACTCAGCAAAGGGTTAATTATAAAACATCGAAAAATTCTAAAAATGAATTAATTCAGAGGTAACAAATACCCTAGTCTAGTCTTTGTAACTTAAGGTGCCTCTCTACGTTTGATATAATAAAGCAAATTAATTTATTCAATTCTTTCATTTTATCCCTGTGACAGGCGAAACTGTATTCTGATTCCAAGAAACACTTGTTATAAAGAACAGGCAAAAGAAATAATATAATGCTCATTTGATTTTTTTCTGAGAAGGCCTTTTGCTTTTTTCCCTTCACTACAATATCTAAAAATAGTTCTTTACTCACCTGAGGTATATTTCTGTATTTTTATGAAATGTTCCTGCATTATAAACAAATAATTGCAATATTGCACTTTTTTAATACCACTTTGCTTGTACATACTATATGACAACTGCATGATTTTTAACAGCTTACAACAATCTATACTCAGTTCTGCTACAGCAAAGCTGTGCTGAATTATTGTCTTAATTTTGCTAGTGCTTTTAAATAAGATGATACCTCCCAAATCTCCAAGCTACTTAGTGTAATAAACATTTGATAGGATTTATGGGTTATAGGCACAGACACAAAATCGGTAGTAAAGAAATCTAACCAGAAACGCCCCCTTAACACAGCCTGCTTAGGAACAGCTGGTGTCACTAGGCCTGGTTCAGGTCTAATCTGTGCATCTAATCACACAGTCATTGACTTAGTTTTACAAAATTAAGGTGCAACTGTTTTAGCCCCTGTATAAATTCACTCCTTCCTTCATGAAAAATAATAATTACAAAAATCTCATAAAGATTATAGCTTGCTTCAGGCATTTAATTTATTGCTCTATTTTTTAATGACCTCTCAAGCAATTTGGCAATGTTCATAAAATAATTATTCTACTGATGTTTATGCCATGTTTAATCAGAGTTGTGGAGCAGTTTATTTTCTGGGTGTATACTAGAAAAATAGTAAACCTTTCATCTAATGCAAAAGATAATGTCTAGCAACAAATGTCTGGTTTACCAAAATCATGACTAGGTAAATTTTACAATATGCTTGGCTACTGCCGAACAACTGACATGTAATAATAAGACAAGGCATTTTTCAATTACTGATGTTTAAATATGTGTCATTTGCTAAGCATATGTACATACACACATATATTATTATAGACTGTTAACCAAGTAATCCTACTAAGCACAAGTGTCCCTTTTCAGGGGTGACTTGGCACCACTGTCTGGTATAGTGATCTGCTCAGAATCACGGGTGAGCAAACAGAGGTAGAAGGAATCAAACCTTGTACTATTAGCTACAGGAAGCAGCATGTTAACAGCTCAGAACCTTAATCATCCATCCTTATCATCCTTATTAATGCATACAATATTTTAAATAACATTTTAAACTCCTGTCCAAAATTTAGGAATTTGTTTATCATATCAACAGATGAAAAGAGTTGTTCTACCACAAAATATAACAAACACTACTCTAACACAGGATCAGGCCATTTGTACAGTTTTATGCCATCCTTTCAAAATCGTCATGTGTTAAGTATCCATTTACACAAAGGTTCAGTGCAAGTAAACGTAAATGCAAAAAGCAAAACTCTATTAAATGGTGTTAGTGTTAGTAATTAAGACACACATTATGGCAACTATTTTACACAAAGCACAGACTACAGACAATTCAAGTGTACCACGCCAACATTTGTTATTTTACAATAGATTTTAAGGGACCCCCTTTTGATAGCTGCCAGTATAAAATGTACAGTTCACAACACAACTAGGCTATATAAAATTCTAATCAGCTCTGAATCTTGGGGCATCCCTTTTTTATCACTTAAGACTCTTCCTGCAAATATATACCTTGTCCTGTGAATCAAGAACAGTCTGTTTGTGACAGCTAATGATTACAAAGAGCCATTTGATGTCACAAGCACCACATTATGATTACAGAGCAAGCTGGAAAGATGTCTGAAATTTATAGCAACCAAATCTTAAGATCGTTTTTGTTATGGAAATGTATCCAGTTATAAAAAAATAATGCAGAATTACCAATGGTTAATG